>NW_007252932.1:210423-212607 GCF_000164805.1 Carlito syrichta
AGGCTTTTGACAGATCTCTTGGGTTTCCAGGTACACAATCATGTTGTCTGCAAAGAGAGATAACTTGACTTCCTCTTTTCCCATTTGGATACCCCTGATCGCCTTCTCTTTTCTGATTGCTCTAGCCAGGACTTCCAATACTTTATTGAACAGGAGGAGAGAGAGTAGGCATCCTTTTCTTGTTCCAGTTTTCAGGGGAAATAATTCCAATTTTTGTCCATTTAGGAGTATGCTAGCTGTGGGTTTCTCATAGATGGCTTTTACTATTTTGAGGTATGTTCCATGTATGCCTAGATGTTCGAGGGTTTTTATCAAGAAGGGGTGCTGGATTTTATCAAAAGCTTTTTCTGCATCTAATGATATAATCATGAGGATTTTGTTCTGACATCTGTTGATGTATTTAATTACATTTATTGTCTTGTGAATGTTGAACCAGCCTTGCATCCCAGGGATGAAGCCTACTTGGTCATGATGGATGATTTTTGAGATGTGTTGTTGAATCCGGTTTTCTAGGATCTTGTTGAGAATTTTGGCATCTATGTTCATCAAAGATATTGGCCTGTAGTTCTCTTTCTTTGTTGGGTCTTTACCTTGCTTGGGTATCAATGTGATGTCAGCTTCATATAATGATTTGGGGGGAGTTCCATCTTTCTCAATTGCCTGTAATACTTTCAGTAGGATTGGTATCAGCTCCTCCTTAAAGATCTTATATAATTCTCCTGGAAAGCCATCTGGTCCAAGGTGTGTTTTTTTTGTAGGTAGTTTTCTTATTACATAGTCAATTTCCTTGATTGTTATTGGTCTATTTAGGGTCTTGATTTCTTCTTGTTTCAACTTAGGCAGGTTGTGTGATGTCAGAAAGTCTTCCATTTCCTTAAGGTTTTCAAGTGTGTTTCCATACAAGTGTACCTAGTAGTCTCTAATGATCTTTTATTAGTGTACAAGTGTACCTAGTAGTCTCTAATATCTTTTATTTCTTTTATTTATTTTATTAGTGTACAAGTGTACCTAGTAGTCTCTAATATCTTTTATTTCTTCAGGGTCAGATGTGATTTCATCTTTTGTGTTTCTGATTGTATTTATTTGGGCTTTTTCTCTTTTTTCCTTGGCCAGTCTAGCTAGGGGACAATCGATCTTGTTTATCTTTTCAAAGAACCAGCTTTTTGTTTCATTGATTTTTTTGTATTATCTTTTTGTCTTCTATGTCCCGGATTTGGGCTTTTATTTTGGTGATCTGGATTCTTCTGCTGAAGTTAGGGTTTTGGTGGTCTTGCTTTTCCAGCTTCCTAAGGTGATTTGTTAGGCTGTTAATTTGTGATCCTTCCATTTTCTTCATGTGCATTTGTAGAGATATGAATTCCTCTCTTACTACAGCTTTCATGGTGTCCCAGAGATTTTGATAAGATGTTTCTTCATTTTTGTTTGTTTCCAGGTATCTTTTAATGTCTGTTTTGATTTCATCATTGACCCAGGAGTTATTTAGCATCATGCTATTTAGTGTACATGTCTTTGTGGGTTTGGGGGGAAACTTGTTGGTGTTGATGTTTATTTTTATTCCACTGTGGTCCGAGAAAGGGCATGACAAAATTTTGATCTTTTGAAATTTGTTTATGCTTGATTCATGGCCAAGTATGTGGTCGATCTTACAGTACGTTCCATGTGGTGATGAGTAGAATGTATATTCTGTGGGCATTGGGTGGAGTGTTCTGTAGGTATCAATTAAGTCCATTTGGTCAAGAGTCACATTGAGATTCTGGATCTCATTCCTGATTTTTTGTCCTGAGGATCTGTCTAGGGTTGTGAGTAGGGTATTAAAGTCCCCGGGTATGATAGTGTTAGAGTCAATATCTTTTTTGAGTTTTCCTAGAAGCTGCTTTATGAAAGTTGGCGCTCCTATGTTGGGTGCATATATGTTTCGAATAGATATTTCTTTTTTTTTTTTGAGTTGGAGTCTCATGCTGTCACCCAGACTGGAGTACTGTGGCCGCTCCTGGCCACTGCAGCCTCAACTCACTGGGCTCTGGCGATCCTTTCACCTCAGCCTTCCAAGTAGCCAGAATTGCAGGCTACCATGCCCAGCTGATTTTTTAAATTTTTTATTGTAGAGATGAGGTCTCGCCAAGTTTCCCAGGCAGGTCTTGAACCCATGGGCTCAGGCAATCCACTCACCTCAGCTTCCCAAAG
>NW_007252932.1:212819-223114 GCF_000164805.1 Carlito syrichta
GGAAATTAGAATCATGACTCCTCCTTTCTTTTGTGTTCCATTCACCTGAAAATTTGTTTCCCATCCTCTTACTTTGAGTCTGTGAGTGTCCTTTCTAGTGAGATGGGTCTTGAAAGCAATCTTGAAGGCAAGATTTTGCTGTCTGGTGATATTTTATCCATTTTGACATTCTATGTCTTTTTAGTGGTGCATTTAGTCCATTCACATTCAGGCTAATTATTGAAATGTGAGAGTTGATCCCTATCATAATGTTCTTATTGAGTTGTTGTTGTTGTTCCTCTTTGTTTGTTGTCTTTCTTTTGGTTTTGGGGTTGGTTTGTGTCTGTTTTACTCTTTTTCCTGCACTCTTGTGAAGAACTTTGTTGTTCTTTTTTCCTTTTCTTCTGTGTTTAGTACTTTCTTAAGTGTTTCTTGTAGAGGTGGTCTGGTGGCAGCATAAGTTCTTAGGGATTGGATGTCTGGGAAAGATTTTAATTTTCCCTCACTGATGAAGCTTACCTTGGCTGGGTAGGTTATTCTTGGTTGAAATTGTTTATCTTTTAGAACTTTGAAGATAGGGCTCCAAGCTCTCCTAGCCTGCAGGGTTTCTGTAGATAAATCTGCTGCTATTCTAACTGGTCTTCCATGGTAGGTGATTTGGCCTTTTTCTCTTGCTGCCTTTAGGGTTTTTTCTTTTATACATACTTTGTTTAAGCGACTTATTATGTGTCTCGGAGTTGGTCTTCTCATTTGTTGTCTTGCAGGGGTTCTCTGAATCTCTTGTGTTTGAATTTTTGCATCACTGGTGAGATGAGGGAAGTTTTCTTCAACAATTTCATGAAACGTTTGTTCCAGGGTGGCCTCTGTCTCTCTTCCTTTTTCAGGAAGTTCAATTACTCTTCGGTTTGGTCTCTTGAAGTAATCGCTAATCTCTTGAAGTTTTTGTTCTGTCTTTTTAAACTTTTTTTCTGTTTTTGACAGTTTGGGTTAGTTCTATATTTTGGTCCTCGAGCTCTGAGATTCTTTCTTCTGCTTGGCTAATTCTGCTTTCCATGCTTATCAGTTTGTTATTTATTTCATTCACAGTATTCTTTACTACTGTTAGCTCAGTTATCAACTCCTTTCTAGTTCTTGTCTCTCCTCAATTCTTTTTAATCTCTCTGTTAATGTCTTGATATCTAGGTTTGTTGTTTGAGACCAGTCATTCTGGGGGCTCTTCACTGTTTGCATTCTGAAGTCAGTTTTCTTAATGTCTGCCCTCCCAGGTGTTTGGGAGAGACCCATGTTCTTCTTTTGGTTTTTCTTCATTTGTGTAGATTTTTCTCTCTCCCCCTTTCACTCCCCTTCTTTAATTCTGTTTTTCTGGGAAGACGGGGTTGCTTTTACTTCTTTTGTTCAATCTCCTGTTCTTCTTTATGAGGGTCCTCTGGCTTTGTTCACCTTTGCAGCTGGACTGTGGGTTGGGGACTGTACTTTTTGCAGTTTTGAGGTTTAATTGAGGGGGAAGCTGTGATTTTGAATCTATCTGCAGATCCCAGTATCCACCAACAGGTGTATGGGCACACTGGAACCCGTTTCCTATTGCCTTACAATCTGTCCATGCAGCAGGGTTTAGGTTTGCTCCCTGGAACAAAAGGAAGTATGAAAAAGGAAAATAATGGAAGAGGGGAGTGCAGGAGGAAGTTAGAGAGAGAGAAGAGTGAGAGGGAAAACAGACATACATACCAACAATGAGTGAAAAAGAGACACAAGGCAAGAAAAGAGTGAAAAACAGACACACAAACAAAATTCCCTAAAGCATACCGGTAATTACATAAAGACAGTCCAATGAAATCATGCCTTTTGATGCATTTTTCCCCAACACAAACAGGTAGTCTAAATCAAAAAGCAAATAAAAGTGAGCAAAACAAACAGTCCAAACAATAAAATCAGAAATCAAAATAAGAAATCAGACTAGCTCTGGAATATTTCCTGAGTGTCTAAAGTCTCTTCAGCTCTGATCTCTAGCCTCTCCCCTTTGTTTCACTGCAGGCAGATAGATTTATTCCAAGCTTGGGTTGGTTCCCATGGCTTGCTGCCTGAGAAGTCTGTGACAGGCCCGAGTTGCCTGTATCTGATTCAGCATGGGGGGACTTTTGTCTCCTGTTTAGTGACATTACCTTAAAAACCAAGGTAGAGGCTGCTTGTAGATGGGCAGGGCAATGCAAATCTCAGCCTGAAAAATGGCCGAGGTGGACAGCTCCTCTTTCAAGGATCCTTTCTCTCTACTCACCTGGGTCCATGGACGATCCACTATGACAGGCTGTGGGATCAGTGACACAGCTGGGCACTGGATCTAGTGTGCCACCAATGGCCTGGGTTGGAGGAAGGAGCTGGGAATTCCCTCTTCTGGAACTGAGAGCTGAGAGCGTCTGATCAGCGCCTACTTAAGATATACTGTTCCCCTACACAACCATGAGGTCCCACGCTGAGTGCCTCAGCCAGAGCAGGGAACAGAGCTCCAAAGGGGTGGGTGGTGAGCGGTGACAGCATCTTTGGGCCCCACACAGGGCACTCCAGAATGGGCACTTCAGAATCTTTGGGCCCCACACAGGGCACTTCAGGAATGGAGCTGGTATCTCTGAGGGACAGACGCCTAGAGCCTCCATGAGTGACGGTGGCTTGAAATAGGGCTGGGCATGGGCCCAAAACCCGGGGCAGGGAGCTGAAATTCTGAGGAGTGAGCACTGGGCCCACTGGATTGGATGCCCAGTCAGGGAGAGAGCTGGCAGCGACTGAGTGCCTGGTGGATCAGTGTAACCAGCAAGGGAACCCAGATCTCCACAAGGCGGAATCCAAGGGCTGCCAGGTGAGATGTTGTAGCCAGGGAGGCAGCTGGGATCTCCACATGGCCAGGGCCCAGGGCCACCTATAGTGGAGCAGTAGCAGCCAAGAGGCCTCAATAGCCAGCCTTGTGTCAGTCCAAGGGCCTCCAGGCCTCAGACTGATGCGGCTGGTGGTGGTCAGGGGGTGGGGGAAGGAGAGTAAGAGTCTTTTTGGGAACTCACTTTCAGAGACTCTCAGGGTCCTGCCTATGCTGTTGCCATCTTCTGTCAGCTTCACCTAAACTTAAACTTACTTACCCTCGGGAATTCCAGGAATTCCAGATGTGACGGATATGAGGGCAAAGTCCTGCATTTCTTGAGGGGTTTTCACTGTGGTCCCTGCAGATTAATCTGGAGATTGACATTGCCTCATAGAGTATGGTTGCAAGAGCTTTCCAGAACTATCCGCTTGGATTTGAGGAAACAAAAATTGACTTTTCATGTTTTTAGAGAGTATGTACATATGTTTGTGTATGTGTATGTGTGGGCATATGTATGTGTGTGCATGTTTGTGTTTACATGTGTGTGTGTTTCTCTGTGTATATGTGTATGTATATTGTGTGCCCTAATCCATAAACCAATAGACAACTGACGCTGGCAAGGGTGCAGAGAAAAGGGAACGCTTCTACATTGCTGGTGGGAGTGCAGACTAGTTTAACCTCTATGGAAAGCAGTGTAGTGATTCCTAAAAGAGCTAAAAATTGACCTTCCATACCACCCAGCAGTCCCTCTCCTGGGAATATACCCGAAGGAGCATAAATTCTTCTACAAAAAAGACACCTGCACACACATGTTTATAGCTGCACTCTTCACAATAACAAAAACATGGAACCAACCCCATTGCCTCTCAAAAGTGGACTGGATAAAGAAAACATGGGACATATACACAATGGAATATTATGCTGCCATAAAGAACAAAATCATGCAATTCGCAGCAAATGGATGAGTCGAAGACCATCATACTTAGTGACCTGTCATAGAAACAAAAAAATTGAATACCAAATGCTCTCTAAGTGGGACCTGAACATTACACATTAGCACAAAGGGTGCATCGGAAGTTGATGGACACTGCCAGGGAGAGGTGGGAGGGAGGGGACATACAGCAGCACAAAGCATACCTGGTCCTAAACCAGAAGAAGTTAGGGCCAGTTGGAGGTCCAAACTTCACCTGTAGCAGCCTGCTTGTGTACCTAATCCTGACTTGTACTCCACATATTTACCCCACATAAAAAAGAAGGCACATAAAGTAAACTATTTTTTTAAAAAGAAAAGAAATACAAGGGATATGTCCCAGATCTAAGAAGTGGAAACAGTGCTGGATACACAGGCCAATTCTGTGAACACTATTTCAAAGGTAAAATAAATAGGACATCACATCCAAATAAATGTAGTCGGTGAAGAATGTTTAAATAGCTAAAAAGGTTTTCAGCTTCATCCAGTATTAGTTTAGGGAGGAACCATACATGTCAGGTAATTTATGATAATTCCATCTTTGGAATTGTTTTACTTTTGTTTGTCTCAAGTAGTTTATTGTATTTCCTTATTGCTATAATTCTATTTCCCTTCTATAATTTTCTTTAATTAGTTTTATAGGGTCAATCACTTGTATCATCACAATTAATATGTCATCTTTAATAATTAAATTATATTTGCCTTGAATTGCTAAAGTGTTGGGAGCCAGCCTTGGAGGCCCACCTGATGACAAAGTCCAGGTGCGCTGAGGACCCCTGGCCGCAAAGCAAGCCCGGGCAGCTGAGGCCCTTCTGTCTTCCGTCTTTGCTGCTGATACAGCTGAAGAAATTCTGTGCAGTCGTGGAAAAAGAAGATGGCATGTTTATGCGAAGAATCACAGCTAACCTGGAAATATCATGGTTTATTTTTCCCACTATGCCACTTGGCCTTTTCTAACATATGCAAGGGTTAAACTCTGAAGCACATCAAGAATGCTTTCTTTCACTTGGTTATAAGTTACTAGATATTGCTTAAGTAATAAATGATATAAGTATATCCACTCCTTATTTGATTTAGGATTATGCAGTTTAGTGTTTAGACATAAGGATTTTTAGAAGCACAAGTTTAGAGTAGTTTATTATGAATTCATTATAAATTCTAACACTTATCTAGGAGTTATGTAGGTGATTTATAACACTGTTTTCACTGACTTTGAATAAAGATTAATGTTAAGGTTTTTACTTAATTCTATAGTTAAAACTCTAAGTTAACATTTATAGAGTAGGTTTTCACTGAACTCATAATATAATAATCAGACACTTTTATGACAGATCAGCTAAAACAGAAATTAACCTTGAGGGGCCTGGGAAACATTACTAAAAGCTTCTTTTGAGTTCTCTTTAGAAACAAGCACTGCAAGATAAGAGAAAAGTAACGAGGACATCTGGACAAGGGAGGCGATCACAGGACTCTGAAAAACATAAGAGCCTAAGATGAGAATATTCCTGACACATAAAGAAATATACACTTAAAGAAACTTTCTTGAAACATTTGTAATTTGGGACATTGGACTGAGAGTGTCATTGTTGGCTTTATGAATAAGACGTTGTCTGGAGGCCTTTGGTTTGTTCGTTACTAAGGCCTATGGGAATCTTGGTTTGTTCGCTACTAAGACCACTAGCTGGTAACTTTTAAAAGATATGTATGTGAAAGAATTTTCTTTGTCTTGCCCTTTCACGAATGGTATAAAAGCTCTGTATTAACTAGCATTAAATTGTCATCTGTTCAAGAAGCAGGTGTCCGGTATATGATCTTTGTTCGTTGCCTGTCTGTCTCTCCTTCAACACTTCCCACGACCCTCGTGGGGCGGGCCCCCGCACTAAAGAAAATGGTATCTTTGTTAGAATTTTATTTACTGAAGCCACATTTATAGTGAAATGTATAGTTTACCCATGTTTAACTACTTTCTTTATTTTGGCCTTGATAATAGTATCAGTTGCCTCTGCCCAAGTCATTGATTTTGGTAGCAGGCTGTCTCAACTTCTAATTTAACAAAGTAGTAAGTTCGCATTTGGTGGAAGCATTACTCTTGAGAATTTCACCAAGCCAAGGTTGAGGTGATAGAAAGCAGAAGTTTTTAAGATTATAGGTGCAATTTTACAATAATACTTATAAATACAATATATTATCAGCTTTTTAAACTGAAAAAATAAGGCCTTTAACTTTATTCATCTTTTAAAGAATTATTAGGCTATTCTAGATCTTCTTTGTTTTCAAATACAATTTTTAAATCAGTTCATTAATGTGTAAAAAAAAGCCTCCTAGAATTTTGTTTAAATCTTCCTTACTTTCTCTCCACACTTCTTATTGGTTTTTGTGTCTTGGTTTTAGGCGAGGGGCATTTAGAAACTGTAGGCCTGGTCATTGTAATTCCCTGTCTGACCAGCCAGGATCTGCAGCTTCATCCTCAGAAAGTTCAGGCTGTTCCTGGGGGGAACTGAGCCAAATAGGTCTTTTTTCTTTTTTGAAACAGAGTCTCACTCTGACAACCAGGCTGGAGTACAGTGACACAATCACAACTCACCACAGCCTGGAACTCATCAGCTCAAATGATCCTCCTACCTCAGCCTCCTGAGTAGCTAGAACTACAAGTGTGCACCACCATGCCTGGCTAATTTTCCTATTCTTTGTAGAGACGAGGTCTCGTTTGTCTTGAACTCCTGGGTTCAAGCAATCCTCCTGCCTCAGCTTCCCAAAGTGCTGGGATTGCAGGCATGCACCACCACACCCGACTCCAACAGACTTTTAAATGCCACAAATGAACAGCACACAGGGCAGGCTACCTCTGTAACCAGGAAGGAAGCCTGAGCGTGAAGGTGTCTGAAAAAGTTACACACAAAAAAAGTCAAGTTCATTTTTGTTTTTCCCTAGTGAACACAGATCACCAAATAAGTAGGACTATGGTAACAGGGGCTATGGTAACAGGACTAAAACTGATCTCCTGGGTCATATCCATCCCTTCCCCATAAAGCCCATCTTCCTCCTTGAAACAGAGTGAACCTCCAGCAGAAGATTTCAGCTTCCAAGCCTCAAAATTGACCTCTGCTGCCTCGCACCTTCCACATGGCCCAGGAAAGAAGAATATCTCCCAAACTGACAATAGTGCAAGAGCCCGGGAGCAGCGTGATAGGGGACTCGAGTGAGTGTGCAGAGGTTCAGGGAGCTGGCTGTGTGCTGGGGCCAGTTCCTACTCAGGCTATCTTCACCAAGTCTGTTACGGAGCTGAAAGGGTGCCACCAGAGGAGAGAGGGAAGGGTAAAGACTTTGTGGGCTTTTCTTGATTTTGCAACAAAACAGGGGAGAAAGATGAAAGGTGAGGAGTAGTGTCCCTGGCATGGACACCTAAACCACAGGAGACAAAGGGAATGAGTGTGTATAGGACCCAAGAATTGGCATTCAAGAGTGAAGCAAAAGTAGAAGGTCCCAAAACTACAGGAGAAGGCAAGATGGAAAGCAAGGGAGTGAGGGTAAAAAAAACCTGGGGAAGGGAATTCAAGCTAGAGTTGGGCTTTGGATGCCTTCCCAGGCCCTGGGTCCTCCTTGGCCAGTGCCTGGCTCAGGCTCTCCTTGAGCACTGCTGGCTCCTACAAGGGAAACCTTCTCATCCAGTTGCTTCCAAGAATCTGATTTGTATCCTCTGGGGAGCACCAGTTGTCCCAGTTTGACAGTTCAGACTCCAGACTCTGCTTGTCCTCTCAGAGTCCAGGTACAAACCTCTGGTCAGTCAGGGATGTCCAACCTACAGATTTCCCCATCAACTAAACATGTATTCCACACATGAAGAAATATACTCTCCAATAAACAATTGAAACCTGATGGGAATGACAATTGGTGAGGATAGGGGATGATTATGGACAGCAGACTTTTTTTTTTTTTTTTTTGAGGTGCTACACTTTTTTGCTTGACTGTTGATTTTTATTTGTTTTTTAGCATTGCTTTGGCAATGACTAATTCAATTGTCTTCCTCTCTCAGAGAGCTGTCTCTAGTACCACACTGTGCCTCAGCTACCATTAAATGAGGGCCACAAGAGTACCTATAAGAGGGTGAGTACCTATAGAGGGTGAATACCTATAAGAGGGTGGAGAAGGAGCAGATAAGTTAATACCTGTTTGGTTCTTGTGCTGTTCACCTTACAAATGACTTCAAATATCACGAAACACAGTTGATTCTAAGTTTCCACATAATTGTTGATAGCCTTTGTTGGGGATACAGAACTGAAAAAATGGGGAACTCAGTTGTACAAACTGAGTTAGGTTTCCTTTGGTGAATACAGTGCAGGATTGCAAAATACATTTCTTACCCGACGAGCCATGCCCAGCAAGCCACGTTCCCATGGACACTAGAGCTGGGATTCTAGCACTCTAACTAGGGAAACCACTTTTTAAGGAACTGCTTTTGTTCCAGTAATGTTATGCCACTTATATTTAAAGAAACTTGATGAGCAAGGTATACATATAAATATGCAAACACATAATTTGGTTCTCTTTTTCACATTTTAATAGGAAATATAATGATACTGATTTACTCAGAATGTCTAGTAAATGTTTTAGAAATAGAATCTCCGGGCCATTGCCTTGCTAAGCTATGATGTGGCCATGTGCTCATTGCAACCATTGCCTTACTAGATTCTGGTGTGGCCATGTGCTCTTTGGGCTATGCTTGTCACCACACTTCCTGGCTTTGGCCCTCTTTCCTGCTTTGGGAAAGTAAATCTCCTCTCTCTCTTTCTCTCTAATTTACTTTCTAATAAGTTATATTTTCTACTCTAAAAAAAAGAAATAGAATCTCCTTTCTTTTTTCTTTTTTTTGTAGTGAGAAAGCAGGATTTATTGAGAGGACAGAAAACCTCCCACAGTGGGAGGGGACCCGAAGGGGTTGCCCATGAATTTCCATTTTTTTAAATCATCAAAGACTTGGGGTTATGCAGAAATGCTCCCAAAGAAAAGAATGCCTTTGAAAGGGAACAAATCTGCTTTAAACTACACTGTTTTTATCTTTTTTAATTCTGCATCAAAATTATTACAAATGTTTTCACATTTTAATAATCATTGTCTAAATTTTCAAATTCAGTTTTTCCAAGAGATAAATGTGATTTTTAAACAAATATACTGAAATATTACCATGATGTCTCCAAAACAATGTTGATAACCACAATTATCATAGAATGGCACCTATTCATTTGTTTATTCATTGATTTGAAAATCCCAGCATCCCACCCACCCCACACACAGTGTTGGACACTGGACAGAGGCCTGAGTAGGGTAGGCTCCTGGATCTAGGAGAACTCAGAACCATGGGAGGATCAGCCCTGAACCATCAATGTCATGTTTGTGCCTGCTGTCTAGGCTGACCTGGGGCCTGGTACAGAGGAGGTGTCAGACTGGCCTATAAGATGCCACCTCCACACCCTCACAGGAAATGCCATCACTCACTGAACCTTAGAGAGGGGAGGAACTTGATTTGGGGTCTTAGGGTCTGGGGCATCACACCCAGGGTTGCTCACTCTCCCCCTCAGCCTGGGGACTCCATGGTTGGCACAAGGCAACCGGCCTAGACCTTCCCAGACTCTGTTTCCTCTCCAGGCTCTTAATTCCAGGTGAGTTCACATTCATGGTCACAAGGGGGCAACGGGCATGAAGTGAAACTACAGGTGTTGAGACTCATGAGCAGATTTGGAAGGGAATGAGACAGTAAGAGGAGAGAGAAGAGCCAGGAGCAGGTGTCACAAGGCAGTGCTGGGCCCTCAAAGCCCTGCAGCACCTGCCAGGACAGCACCTTTGGCTCCAAGAAAGACCAAAATTGTGAGACTTCTTCAAGCAACCTGGTGCCATCAACCCTGCTTCTGTGTGACATGGGAGGGTCACATGTTAACACCTTTTCGCACTGCTACATTAGAGGAATAACCAAACTCCTCAGACTTTTTCATACTCCCTGCTGGACATCACATGAAGTGCAAACTAAGGAATGACAGAATGCCTCAAGTTCTCCTGAAAGGCAGTGACACCCAACCTCAAGGTGAACAAGGACCCCAGTGCTGAGATGGATCAGCAGAGCCAAACTGCCCAGTGTGGGCTGACCCAGCCTTGTTGTAGGGGCACTGAAGGAGAGTCCCTGGCTGCAGAGCTTTGCTCTGACCCAGAAGATGCCAGAGGCACAAGAGTGGAGGTGTCCCTTCTTGACCCTATCTCTCCTGCTCTCCCTGTGTCCCCACCACCCCCATCAGGTTATAGGCATTGCAACATCTGGGTTATCTGAGCTGCTCTGACCTTCAATGACTCCCAGTAGCCCCTCCCTGAGGGTTCCACAAAATAAGGAGACATATTTTGGTCTTTTCTATCTCTCCTCTCCAAATCTATTATTTCTTGCTCACTTCCCTTAGCTTCTCATATCAGGAGCACAATCTAGATTTCTGAGCAGGTGCTTGTTGGCGCTCTCTCCCT
>NW_007252932.1:223202-238020 GCF_000164805.1 Carlito syrichta
TCTCTCTCTCTCTCTCTCTCTCTCTCTCTCTCTCTCTCTCTCTCCTCTCTCTCTCCCTCTCTCTCTCTCTCCCCTCCTCTCTCTCTCTCTCTCTCTCACACACACACAGAGAGAGAGAGAGAGACAGAGACAGAGAGACAAACACACACACACACCATCTCTTTACACTCCGTTCCTCTCCTTCATTCCTGTCTCCCTGTCATGGAGCTGTATTCTGAAACCCAAAGGTCTTCAGAGTCCACCAGAGCAAGGGAGCATCAGAATCAATTGCCCCCTCTGACAGAGCCTCTGGACTCGTTTTCCTATTGACTAGACTAACTCTAGTTCACCGCAGCACACAGCACTCTGGCCTAAAATTCAGGATTTCTGGATTCTGGTTCCTACTCTACCACTCTACCTCTAATGTGTTAGGCCTTGGGTAAGACACTGACCAGCTTCACTAAGTCCACTCCTCTGAACAGTGAGAAACACACATTGACTGCTCTCGATTGCCCTTGACAGGTCTAGGGGTCTACACTTCTTTAAATCTCCCATGTGATGACCAAGAATGGCTTAGGTCCTATTTGCTGCCTCAACTTCTTTTAAATAAAAGGAAGATTAAGAGGTGTCAGATGGAGGGCCAGCACCTGGTGTGCTCCGCGGAGCTCCCGGCCGGGGGGCCGCAGCTCCCCCGCCCTGCTGCAGGCCGACCTGCTAGACCTGGATGGGGACGAGGACGACCTGGAGGTGTTCAGCAAGGATGCCTCACTAATGGACATGAACTCCTTCAGCCCTGCGATGCCGACATTTCCTCTGTCTATGATAAACCAAGTCAAGTTTGAAGATGAGCCAGACTTAAAGGATCTCTTCATCACCGTTGATGAACCTGAAAGTCATGTGACTACAGTAGAGACCTTCATCACTTACAGGATCATCACGAAAACATCTCGTGGGGAATTTGACTCCAGTGAATTTGAAGTTAGGAGACGTTATCAAGATTTCCTCTGGTTGAAGGGAAGACTGGAAGAAGCTCGCCCAACTCTGATTATCCCAGAACTCTCTTCTCATAAGAAGCAAGGGCCTGGACTACTGAGCAGATGGGCCAGACAGTCAGAGCAGTGGCATCCTCCATGAGAGGAGTTAAAAACCGCCAGGAGGAGTTCATGGAGATGAATGACTTTATCGAAATATTTAGCCAGAAAATAAACTTGATAAATAAAATATCTCAGAGAATTTACAAGGAAGAAAGGGAATATTTTGATGAAATGAAAGAATATGGCCCAATTCATATTCTGTGGTCGGCGTCTGAAGAGGATCTGGCTGATGCTCTGAAAGGTGTTGTCAGCTGCATTGACAAGTGCTGTAAGGCCACAGAGAAGCGGATGTCTGGACTCTCAGAGGCCCTGCTTCCTGTCGTGCATGAGTATGTGCTGTACAGTGAGATGCTGATGGGATTTATGAAAAGAAGAGACCAAATACAGGCAGAACTGGATTCCAAAGTTGAAGCTTTGACCTATAAAAAGGCAGATACTGATCTGCTTACGGAAGAGACTGGGAAGCTGGAAGATAAAGTGGAATGTGCCAATAATGCCCTGAAGGCTGACTGGGAAAGATAGATTCAGAGCATGCAAAATGATCTCAAGTCAGCATTCGTGGACATGGCTGAGGAGAACATCTACTATTATGAACAGGGCCTTGCCATGTGGGAGTCATTCCTTACCTCTCAGACTGACCTTCACTTGGAAGAAGCTTCTGAAGACAAATCTTAATCCCACCGAGGACTTTTGTCTGCCCTTTGGAAGACAGCCTCTATCAACCAAAGCTATTATTTGTGAATCTGCCATGTCCTTTGTAAAGTGGATGAAAAATGTTTTGTACAATCTGGAAAACCAACAACTTGAAAACTCAGGAATTCCAGGTCATTGACATGAATTTTGAGGTCTATGTGTCCATCTGTATAGATACGTATCTATATAGATACTGAGATATTTAGCTTAATTATAATTATTCTTAAATTTCTGTGCCAACAATTGCAATCTAGAATTTTTTTCTTAAACATTTGACTGTGTAACATGATATTTTAAATATGTTGTGAAGACTCAGTTTTAATAAAAAGTTTACTATGAAATTGTTGACTGTGGCCATTCGCCTACGAAAAGCAGACTCTAAAATGAATTCTGCATATGTTAGCAAGTATACTGTGCATTCACTTTCATCTCATCGTAATTTTCTGTGAAGTCCTATTTCATTTGATATTAAGAATTTGAAGTAAATATACAAAAATAATTTAACATTATTAAACATTAATGGTAACTGAGAGTTGCTTTGTTATAAGTTAAGTAATTGTTTTTCACAATAGAAAAAAGTTTCAAAGATAGGTTTAAGTTATTTGGGTTATTGGTTAGATATTCTTATGCAATCATATTCCCACTAATAAGTATATTCTTTTGTTTGACATTTTTACATATTCCACAACTCACTTCTAGCTTTTATTTTTTAAGACATGCAATGATTATCAAGTTTATTCTCTCATTCATTTATTAAGTTTTTTCCTTTGCAAAACATAGATGTAGGTGCTTATGGTCTACAGGGATAAAAAAATTCATTTTCAGAGCTTATGTTCTAGTAATATTGATCATACCAAGTGATGTATATTACTTTTATAGCTATACAAAGAAACTAAATATGTTGGTTATTTAACTTTTGCTAATTTATGAACATAGTTATTTCTCAAGACTTTAGTGAAATTTAAGGTATTTGAACATGCGTGCTACATTCCATACATGACTTTATAGTTTGGGTATTATTACAAAATCAACTAGGCATTTAAATTGCTTAGCTAAAACAAGAGCTTCACATTTATACACACAGATATAAATATAAAATTAAACATTTGTCTTAACACATTCGCAACTGGAAAATTTTTCACTTTCCTAATACTGAGAGCAGGTGAAAATTTAAAAAAAAAAATCTGAAGCTGGTTGCAGTAAACATCTGTTGTTAAGCACAAGTGAAATGGTCTTTTCCAAATTGTCACCCTTTTCACAATACAGCTGAAAGTTGCAGACATACCCAGTATTTGCCTCAAACACCACTCTGACAAGCATTCTGTGCTTTGTATTTTTATTCAAATTATAAACCTGAAAAGACAGTCTTCCACGATGAGGTATCATGGATTCATCCAAAGAAAGTTCTTGTTCACGTTTGCACACTGTGTTGAACTTATTTAAAACATAATTTACTACGGGTTCAATTTTGCATAATCTGCTTGAATTTAACTTCATTTCTGTATTATTGGAAAACTATAAAAACTGAAACATTTGTAGGATCTACTTCATGTCATTATTTTTTAGAAGAATGGTGTCGCATTGATGGACGTATTGACTAATAATCACGTATTGTGGTTTTCTTCACTTGTCCTGTCAAAATATTTAATGCTAGAGATTTTTTCATCTTGGACAATGTAGTATTGCCCCAATTTTTTTATTTATTTAGACATTTATATCTATGGTACATCTGATCATAATACCTGTTAGTTTCCATTGCAATCATTTCTATAAAATCATCTCCAATAAATAGTCTGACAACTTCACAAAAACAAAAAAGAGTTGTCAAATTGTCCATGATTCTAAAAACTCCCATGTTAACCAACTTACAGGACTCTGGAAAATGCACCAAAGATCAAGAGGAGTCCTGGGGGAGGATGGATGTTGTGATGCCATTAGCACACTAAAGAACGCATATCTCTAATTTATATTCCTCATTTCTATGTCCAAAATGATTTCAACTCCTCAACTGCAAAGCCTCAGAGAATTGGAGAAATGCATGTGTTTCTAACTGGGGACTTTTTTGTAATTTAAGTATTCTTGGTGGAAATTGGCTCCTTATTCTATGCACACCTTTGGCAATATGGTGAGGCCTATGAAATCCTTCTCAGAACTATAAATTTAAATGTATTTACTAAGTCACATGGGATTACAAAGGAAAACAATTATATAAGTATACTTTTCTCCACTTATGCTTTGTAACAATAATCAAAAGGCAGGTCAGCATTCCAACTTAACCTCCAAATCAGTCCTTCTTCCTTAAGTTATTAATGTATTCACATTTGATCCTGAAGACCTTCCTCATAGAATTACACAGTCAGTGAGGGGGAAAAATCCTTCATTTTATACAACTCCACTTGTGTTTTTAGACCATAACTTCACTCTTTTCAGAAGAGGGATTTAAAGCCCTGCTCAAGAATGTTTCTTTGCTGCCATTCAGAGAACTACCATTCTCACAAAACACTCTTGTCCTGTCCCACTTAGCAGCACACAAACATTCTCCCCTTCACATTTTCTGTTTAAACCAAGAGAAGGAATTCAAACCCAAAAGAAATGTTGATTACTTGGCCATTCTGAAAGAAGTCAGAAGTGGCTCCATATGTCCACGCAATGGTTCTCTGATATGTTTGGGTTTTCAGAAATACTTTTTGGAGGCCATTGATGAATGTAGGAGTCTCATTCACTGGAATTTTCTTTTTCATCAAATTAGTCTCATGTTAAGAACCCTTCTCATTCATTATAATCTACAACAGAAATTGGAAACTCTGCGTCCGGGAAAATGGGAGTACCTCCATTGTCAAGAGGACTTCCAGTAAAGGGTGAACATGAGAAATACACTCCATCACCATATCCTCTACCTCCCAGTCGCCGGTGATCTATACACATCTACACAGCTGACTGACTTCTCTGACCATCAATTCCTGTGGATGGTAAATTCCTAGTTATTTAACAATGCCATCGTTTGTGGAGCTATTTTGTCTCAAACCCTGTTAAAAATATGTACAAAATCAGTAAAAGGTCCAAATACATTTACCTATCTACCACAAAAGAAGTCCTGCTAGCAGACTTGATGAGCTATGCACAACCAAGGAATAATTAAGTCTTCTAGACAATGGTGAAGATGAACACTCTCAGGTGAACTCTGCGTTAAGTGTGGCTACAGCCTAAGGTCAGCCTTTGTGCCTGTCCTTGTCTGGGATCCCAGCATAGGCTTTGCAGTCTTAGGACGCTCACACTAGTCTGTATTTGCCTGGCTTATATTTTTTTCCTGTTGGCTGGTGCTCCAGAACATAAAAGACTGTGTTTATGCTCCTCACTGTTAGCTCCTCGGCACTTAGCACAGGGGTTGGCCCTTTCTGGGTACTCCCCTCTATTTGATGAATAGAGGAAAAACTGGAAATAACTAAACTACAATCCACCTCACACTTGCTTGTAGTGAGAGTTCCAAGTGTATAATGTTAGATGTGACACTGACAAAGGTGTCTGCCTCGCTTACTGGACACTGGGCACAATGAGGACAGTTATACTGGTTTCCTCATTTTTCCTTCATAGTCTGTCTTCGATTACTGTTTGTTAAAATACTGCTTTGTATAAAACTGATGAGAAAATGGAGTCCCAAAGTTGAAATACTGCCCAGAATCACAAAGTTCATTTGTTATAGGCCAAAAAGAGAAAAACTTAAAGGGAGTTGGTAAATACTTAAATAGGGACAGAGGATGGTGAGATGTAGTGAAGGGCTTTCCTTCCATGTGTGTGGCTCAGTCTTCTCTCTTTTTTTTTTTTTATTTTTATTTTTTGAGTTGGAGTCTCACTCTGTTACCCAGGCTGGAGTACAGTGGCACACTCACGGCCATCCCAGTGTCAACTGTGCTCCCGTGATCCTTCTGCCTCAGCCTTCGAGGTAGCCAGAATTACAGGTGCGCGCTACCACACCTGGTTAATTTTTGATTTATTGTAGAGATGAGGTCTTGCCAATTTGCGCGGGCTGGTCTCGAACCCATGGGCTCAGGCAATCTACTCGCCTCAGCTTCCCAAACTGCTGGGATTACAGGCTGAGCCACCAAATTCAGCCAGTCCTCTCTTTTAAGCTACCTCTAACCCTAGAGGGATCACTGGAATCCTCGTCAACCACAAGCACACAGGTCCACAGAAGCCTTCACCCATGTTGGCAGATGTTACAGGGTGGCTTCAAGGATTGAAAGTTTCTCCTCATGGGATTCTGGACACTTGGACACCAGCCGCTTCCTTTGCTTCTACGTGAATCTCAAGGACTGTGTTTGGGATGCTATCTGTACTCTTATTCTTGATATAGTTTTGTTTGCTCTTCACATGACCTCTTTTCCCTGGGAGAGCAACAATGGTTACAGGATTCTTGGGCTGAGGGTTACCAGGTGACTGTGTGAGATTCTGGGATTGGTTCCTACCCTTTCTTAGCCACTCTGATGTTTCACAAAACTCAGCTTCACAATCATAGTCATCTCTCCCCTTACACCTCCAAGAAATTGCTGATGAAACACTTGAGATTTTTTTAAAGACAAAAACATATATGAAAAAATGTTTATGGCGCCAACTGATTAACATGGAAAAGCATGACCTTTCCAATTTTCTGCCTCTTCCTAGAACTTAATTCCAAAATATTGAACTCATTTCAAACTTCTGGCTTACCTAGGAATTGCTGTGGGCAGTCTATTCTAGGGGTGTCCCGGGAGCCCCTAGAATATGGAGAACACAAGACCACTTTTCTTATTCATATATGTGTTTCTGTCCTGGCTACATCAATGGATATTCAAAACATTTCTTGACGCATACTGCAATAACTGCACAGACCATTAACCTATATTTTTTTAAAAAATAAAATAACAGTATAGTAATTTATTTTATTTATATATTCCATTCAAGTGCAAAAAACTTGCATTTTTCATAGTCCCTGACACATTCTAGCTCCGAAAATATTTTACTAAAATTAATCAAATCTCCTAAATACCCCAGTGACTTACCTTATCTAATGGCACCTGTGTTTGTCAAACTGGGATCAACCAGTCCAGCTGCATTCACTGTTAGTAACTCCTGAGTTAAATTAGTATAGCATCTTCTCTGCAGAAGAGAGGCCAAAATTCCCTTCCCTGTATAGTTCTGGTCCATGTTTTTTCATAGGAGAGACTTGCATGAGATATGGAAAGAGGAAAAGATGGAGGAATAGGCCTGGACACATTGGGGTTGGCTGCAGGCAGATATGAGGTTCTCAGTGGCTTCTGAGCTGGGTTGGAGATCCACCTGCTTTCCTGTGCAGACCGAGATGAGTGTTGGGAACTATAGCAGAGGTTCTGGAGAAGTATTGCAACCTCCCAGCAGGATTCTGAAAACCTCCGATCAGTGCTTCAGGCTATCTTCAGCATATGCTTCCCTGACTTCCTAGCCACAGCATCCAAGAGCTCCAATGGTGGTGGGTGTCAGTATCTTGTTGCTGCTGTAACAAGTTACCACAACCAAGTGTCTTAAAACAACACAAATTTATTATCTTACAGTTCTGGAATTCAGAAGTCTGAAATAAGTCTCTCTGGGCTACAATGAGAGAATCATCAGGACTACCTTCCTTTTGAGGCTCCAAGGAAAGATCTGTGTCTTTGCCTTCTCCTACATTCTTTGGCTTGTATTCTCTTCCTCTACCTTGCAAGTCAGAAGTCATATCACTTTGACCTCTGCTTCTATTGTCACATTTTCTTCTCTAATTCTGACTCTGCTATTTCCATCTTTCACATATAAGGAAGCTTGTGGTTTTTGGACCTGCCTGGATAATCCAGTATCATCTTCCCATCTCAAGAGTCTCAGCCTAATCACATTTGAAAATTCCTTTTGCCATATCAGATGACATTGTCACAGGTTCCAGGGATTAGGACATAGGCATCCATGGGAGACCATTATCCTGCTTATCACATAAGTTCACCAATGTTTTCTCCCTCCAGATTTTCAAACATTAGTGTAGGTTCTTAGTCCTATATTTAAACACTTTATTCCTGAAATACCAGAGTGATTCTGTTTTTCTGGAAAAAAAACTACAGAGAAAGTTCTCTTCCCCAGAAGAGCTCAAACATTGTCTCTCTGTTATCTCAAAGTCTCCAAAGGTGCTGATTTCTCAATATGCAATGGCTATAAATTAGACAATGACATTGCTGGGGCAGTGGAGGGGGAAGAAAAGGCAATGACTGGAGAACCCTTCTGATTCCATCCCCTGTCCATGGTGTTCGGCCCTGGTGGTTCTCGGCTGCAGTTTTCTTCCTACATGGACACAGTCATTTCCAACTCCCCAAGAACTTTTTCTTCCACCACTGTTGTCCTGCCTTGATTCTTCAGTCGTTGGTCTCTTTTAACCTTGCATATGCTTGAGCCAATTCTCCAGGAAGAAATTCTTTATTATTATTTTTATTTGGCTATAGAGCTTTCAAGAGTCTTAACTCTCTAGTTTTAAAATTTTAGTGTAAATGAAATGCATGCTCACAATAGAAAATGAAACAATCAAAATATGTATAAATATACTTTTAAATCTCTTCTATCATTAAATCCCTTATATCATTAAATCCATACCCACTTTATTAAGGTAATTAATGTCATCACCCTACTCTTTCTATTTTCTGCATTTTCTTGCAGACTATATTGAGTGTTTTTATCTTGTAGCTTTTTTTTTTGAACCCTGAAATTTTATTGGCCTCCTGCTTTCCCAAAGGGTACCCTGCTCCCACCACCTCAACGCCTCATAACTTTGGTGTTGTTAGTCTCAGACATCAGTTTATGGTCCACTATCCTGCAGGTGGTGGTCTTTGGATGATCTGAATGAAACTGCTGCTGTCCAAGGCATCACCAAGACTATCCTCCAACAGGCGCGGTAGGTAGCAATCTCAGCCTCCAGCTTGACCTTGATGTTCAGCACAGCCTCATACTCCTGGGCCCGGCACTGGCCCTCTGCCTTGGTCTATGCCAGCTCGGATTCCAGAGGCAGCAGGGCCCCACTGAGCTGCTCTATCTTCATGGTTTAGCAGGCCTCCTCCTCCCTCAGGCTGTTCTCCAAGTTGGCCTTTAGGTTTCTCATGGAGTCCAGGTCGATCTCCAAGGACTTTGCTGTACATCTCAGCTCTGTCAGTGTCATCTCGGCAGCTTCGATCTCAGCTGATTGCAAGGTGACCAGTGTGGTGCACTCCTGGATCTGCTGGGATCAGTACTTGTCCAACTCCTCTCGGTTCTTCTGAGTCAGTTCATCATACTGAGTCCCAAATGTCGGCCACTATCTTGCTGAGGTCTTGAGATTTGGAGGCATCTACCTCCACGGTCAACCCAGAACTGGCAATCTGGGCTTGTAGACCTTTTACTTCCTCCTCGTGATTCTTCTTCATGAAGAGCAGCTCGTCCTTGAGAACCTTAATCTCTATCTTCAGCTAAAGCTGGGTGACATTGGTATCATCAATGACCTTGCGGAACCCAATGATGTTGCTGTCCATGGACTGGTGCATGGCCAGCTGTGGGCACTGTCCACAGAAGTTGCAAAGATCTGAGCTTTCAGATCCTCAATGGTCTTGAAGTAATGTCCCCAGTCGCTGACCTGGAGTCCCTTCCTCTGCAGGTGTTCCCGGATTTTGCTTTCCAGCCTCCAACTAAGTCTCCAGGCTCCTCTCTTTCTCCAGGTAGGAGACCAGGCAGTCATTCAGCTCTAACCTGGTCTCCTTCTCACAGGGGATGCACCCCCAACTCCCGGCCTAGACCCCCAGTCACCCCAGAAGCTGGTGGAATGGGACACAGAGATCCAGGAGCCCAAGATGCCAGTGCCTGCATAGACACTGGCCATCCTGCTGGTGGGTTGGAGGTTGGGTAGCTGGATGGAACCCAGGAACCAGTAGTTGGTGGAGAAGGTGGTGGAATAAGTGAAATTCACGATGCCAATGGAGGAGAGCCAGATGGCAGGACTCACTTTCCTATCTTGTAGTTTTTTATCCCAAAAGATCCCACATTTTGTTTGTAATTTAATCTTTTTTAGAACAGCTTGAGATCTAATTTACATGCTATAAAATTCACATTCAAAATATACAGCGGGTTTTAGTATATTCACAGAGTTGTGCCACTGTTACCACAATCAACTCTAGAACACTTTTATCCCCCCATGGAGAACCCAATAGCAATCACTCCCTATTTCCTCCCAAAATCCCCAGCCCTAGGCAATCACCAACCTATGTTCCATCTCTACAGATTTACCTATCCTAAACATTCCATGTGAATGAAATTATACAATATGTGGCCTTTGTGTTTATCTTCTTTCATCTAACCATAAAGTTTTCAAGGTTCATCTGGGTAATATCTTGTGTCACTACTTAATTTCTTTTTTATCACTGAATAATATTTCACTCTATGAATATACCACAATTTGTTCATTCATTTATTAGTTGATAGACATTTGGGTTCTTTCCATTTCAGACTATTATTAATAATGCTGCTATGTTTGTGCATACGTTTTTGTGTGAACATATATTTTCATTTATCTTGGGTACATTGTATACCTAGAAGGAAATTGCTGAGTCATATAGTAACTTAATGTTTAACTTTTCCACTTTATTTTTTTAGAAAGACAGTGTCTCATTCTATTACCTCGACAGAAATGCAGTGACGTGATCATAGCTCATAACCTTGAACTCCTTGGCTCAACCAATCCTCCTACCTCAGCTTCCCAAGTAACTAAAACTACAGGCATGTGCCACCAAATCCAGGTAATTTAAAAATATGTCCCATGAAAAAGAAACTACAAAAAATCTTCAGGAAAATTTGAAAACACAAATATACAACACTTAGAAGTAAAAAACGTGATAATTAAAATGAAAATCTCAAAGTATTTTTTAAGACAAACAGTTTGAGACAAGCACACATTTACTAGAAGAAGTTATAAAGAATATACTTCAGGAAAAAGGAGAGATACCAGGTGGAAAGTATGAGATGAAAGTAAACAAACACAAAACAAATATAATATGTGGTCAAACTTAAATTAAGGTGAGGTTAAAAAGGATAGCAAATAAGTTGGGAGTTTATAAATATGGCCAATTGATATCAAAATTCCTTCTCCATTTTCTCCCACAGTAATGGTGGATCTCACTAGTTTGAGGAGTGAAATGGCAGGACTGGGGACTATCAAAACAATTGACAGTTTAGAGGAAATCCTAGAAACAAAGCAACCACAGAGACGTGGAATCCTAAAATCTGGATAGAAATGGCCCAAATATTTGGTCAATCTCTATACCACACAAATGCAGGGTAGACACTCAGTGATCCCTGCTAAAAATGCAGCAAATGTATCCACTCACCAAATGGAGAAGAGATATCAGCTGTAGTCCACTGCAGGGGTAACAGATCACAGTGTTGTTCAGGCAAGTTACTTGCTCTTGGCAAATAGGTAACAACAATTCTTAGAGAAATTGTAGAGATTCTAGATACCCTAAAACATAATTAAAATGTGTACTTTCAGTTAAATATGACCAGACAGGCAAAAAAAAAACAGGTATGTGTGATCATAATAAGGAGAAAATTTTAAAAAGAAATGGGTTCCTAGTTGGCTCAGATGTTGGAATTAGCCCCAACTCCTTCAGAGGAGCTTTAAGAAATATACTGAAAGAAATGAAGGAAATATATTAAAGGAATTGCAAGGCACATTTCAACTGAAGAGTGAATAGATAAGAGTGAATATGTAATCAGAACAGAGATATGAAAAGTATGTAAAGTACTAAGTGTAAATACTCAAACTGAAAAGAGAAATTTTTAAAAGTCTTCTGGGTGACTTCAACAGAATTTTTGAGATAACAGAAAAAAGAAACAATCCATGACCTTGAATATAAATCAATAGAAATTGCCCGATCTATGACTGACAGTGGATTAAATAAAGATGTTCATTATTACACAGCAAGAAGTCTGAATGTGGGCAATTGTTAGCATAGTTTCAGAAGCTCAATAAAGCCGGGATTAATATTTCTGAAAAAGAAAAGAAAAGAAACTGCCCAATTCCAAATTACAAAACATGAATGAATAAAAGAAAAGAAAAGCTAGCAAACCCCATAGAGAATACCAAGTAGGCAAATAGGTGATCAGTCGGAGTCTCAAAACAAAGTAGGGACATAAGATCAAGGAAAAAAAGTTTTTGATAAAACAGTAGTTGAAAGTCCCCAAGTTAAGTGAAGAATTTCAGCTTGTATCTAAGAAGTTTAAAATAAGAAGCAGCATAACCACATAGAAAATTAAATGCAAGGCCTTAGCCTTGGCCTTGGCCTCTGCTGAGGCGGCGTGAACAGCTCTGCCGCATGTGGGATGGGGATGGGAGTGTACATGAGGACCAGGAAGCTTCCAGCACAGCTTGTACACAGGTGGGCCCACCAATCATTTTAATTTTATTACTATTGCTACTGATAACTGAGCCAAAATGGTTGTCCTACCTGAGGGAGATTTTAAAAGAAATTGGTAAGATAGCCGGGCTCGGTGACTCAGCCTGTAATCCCGCACCTTTGGGAGGCTGAGGTGAGTGGATTGCCTGAGCCTGCGGGTTCGAGACCCGCCTGGGCAACTTGGCGAGACCTCATCTCTACAATAAATCAAAAATTAGCCGTGCGTGGTAGCACGCACCTGTAGTTCCAGCTACTTGGAAGGCTGAGTCGGAAGGATCGCCGGAGCCCAACAGGTGGAGGCTGCGGTGACCGAGAGCGACCACTGCACTCCAGTCTGGGCGACAGAGTGAGACTCCAACTCAAAAAAAAAAGAAAGAAAGAAATTGGTAAGATTACACCATTTTGAGCCATGCCTTTAGTGAAGAGGAACATTGGACTCCAACACTTGTGCAAGGAGCTCTACAGAAGGGATTACCAGTGAACTTGAATGTTTGAACAACAGCACTCTTGCTGCTATCCTAAGACAATCAAGCAGTCTGGGGAAAATGCTAAAGACATATTTGGTGAGTTGTTTAACGAGGCAAATGACTTCTACATCAAAACAAATTCTCTTCAAGACAGAACTGATCACCTCACTGTCAAGTTAGTTGGATTCAGCAGTGGAAGAGATGTCACTACAGGACATCAACATGGAAAAGGCTCTCAGAAGGTCCACAGCTTGAGACTAGCAGGCAGTGTCATCAATAATCCTGCTGCTGACATTTACAACCGGAGTGATCAACCGCCTCCTCTGAATATGTTGACACCACATGGAGATGACAAGAAGGACGGGTTGAAGATCTATGCTGATCCTTCCTATTTCTTTGATCTCTGGGAAGAAGAAATGCTACAGAACACAGAAGACCAAAGGAGAGAGCAAAGACATCAACAGGAACAACAGTACAGATGGCACCAACTGCGAGGTGAAAAACATCAGAAAAGCCAAAAACAGGTACCGGAAGTAGAATATAATGGCATATGACAAAGACCAGACAACAGATTCTCAGAGTATACCACAGAGCACCTTCCAAGGAATCCCTGTCCCCAGGTACTAAGTCCTACACATGGAATATAAGGAATGCTCTTATCCAGTTACTTTCAACTATTCTAGGGACCTTTTCTTACACAGCTGGCAGATGGCAATGCCTCTCCAAACGGGTCCCTGAGAATGATGTACTATTTTACCCCATCTCCTCTGCGAGGCACATGACCTTAAAGAGACCTTAAGAGCATCTATCACTTCTCCTCCTTTGTCCCAGAGGAGTCCCGGGGTCCTAAAGGCACCAAGAGACTGTGGGAAGTTCCCAGCACAGATGTTTCAACATGCAACCCATGAGGACCACCCCTTTCTCCACCGCCTCCGGCACTAACTGACTTTGCCAGCCCTCTCCAGGTCCCCTTCAGCACTCCTTTCTCAAGTCAGCTGACCCCACACATTCACTGTCCTCCTCACCTTCCAACCACCAGACTTTTGGACACAGCCCCAGCTCCAACATCAGATCCTCCTGACCTGGTTCTTCTCCTTCATCTTCCCCAGTGCATGGCCCCCTAATCAGTGGGGCAAAACATCAGGCACCTCCAGAGTTACCAATAAATGATGCTCAATGTGATCTCCTTGCTGCTATTCAAATGGGAGTTCAGTTGGAAAGGTGCAGGAGCTGCATGAGCAAGAAACCAATTGTGAGCCCCTTGGGAACAACGTGGCCAGGATCCTGTCCAGACCCATTATGGTGAAGGAGTACAACAATTCTGACAACAGCTCAGAGTTTGATGAAAAGGATCAGTCTGAGCCGGGCTCAGTGGCTCAGCCTATAATCTCGAGCCTTTAGGAGGCTGAGGTGAGTGGATTGCCTGAGCCCGTGAGTTCGAGACCCGCCTGGGCAGGCGAGACCTCATCTCTACAATAAAATCAAAAAATTAGCCGGGCGTGGTAGCGCATGCCTGTAATTCCGGCTACTCAGAAGGCTGAGGTGGAAGGATCGCCAGAGCCCAGCAGGTCAAGGCTGCGGTGACCGGGAGCAGCCACTGCACTCCAGTCTCGGGGACAGAGTGAGACTCCAACTCAAAAAAAAAGAATCAGTCTGACCAAGCCTGGACAACACTTGTGGGGCAGGTGGACAGTAAAACTGCTTCTACACATCTAAAAATTCTGGGTTTGGTTTTCTGAATTTACTGTACTTAATTGCCACTAAACATAGCAACTGGTGCTACACATGAGGAAATATGCTAAAACTACTATACTGTCCAGAAAGCAGCCTTTTGCTTTCCACTTGGCCATGAAAGTCTTCAGTACAGTTTGAGTTTACTTTTATTGATTATTGTAATTCTACAGACTTGCTGTGTGTTTGTGAAGCCACCTGGTATTATGTCTTCACCAGGTTAATGACTATGTGTCAGAGTGATGCCTTCAAATCAGCAAAGGGCCGGGCTCAGTGGCTCAACCTGTAATCCTACGCCTTGGGAGGCTGAGGTGAGTGGATTGCCTGAGCCCGAGGGTTCGAGACCCGCCCGGGCAACTTGGCGAGACCTCATCTCCACAATAAATCAAAAACTAGCCAGGCGTGGTAGCGC
>NW_007252932.1:238040-244755 GCF_000164805.1 Carlito syrichta
GAAGGATCGCTGGAGCCCAGCAGGTTGAGGCTGCGGTGGCCAGGAGCAGCCACTGCACTCCAGTCTGGGCTACGGAGTGAGACTCTGACTCAAAAAAAAAAAAAAATCAGCAAAGGATATTGTTTTACTATGAATTTTTCTTTTTTATGAGTTGTAAAAGAAGTTTATTCCAGAGGGAAGTTTTTAACAAGGAAGGAGAAGCAAATGTTTCTGCTTTTAGTTTTGGCTTGGTAGCTTCTAAGTGAATTTGAATGCTCTGTTAAGTAACTTCATTGCCTTTGCATGGGCTTGTCAAATGTGAAGTTGGAAGGGACCTTTTCAGGCAGGATTCCCTGTAAACATTTGTTTAGTAAATGCTTGTTTATGATTCTTGTATGAGGTTTCAGCAGCCAAATAGTAACAAAAATGAAGATCAAGGTCCTTTATCCTTCAGGGTTCATTGAGACTGAAACACAAACTATTTGACAGCTCTTGTAGTTTAGACACCAGCCAGTGGAAACAGATGCAAGTGGACGGCTCTAGGCAGGGCTTCTGAGTGTGGACCTGGGGTGCTGAGGAGACCCATTCATTGTATTTCCAAAGAGCTATGTCTTAAGTGAGGCCACAGGAGTTCTTAGCTGCTCAGTACATGGCAGAGAGTACTTCAGATGACTCCTTTCTCCACTTGGTCTGATTTTTTGAAAGCTTAGGTCTTGGTGGAAGTAGATAGTGACAGCTATTCACTTTTCATGTTGCTGTGGTCAGATTAGGGATTAATCCCATGATTAGGACCTTTGCCCTGTTAGAAGCACATGGTTCTCTTTTCTCATATTGTCTTAACACATTAAGTGTTAAGAGGTACTTCACCAGATGACATTGACAGACCCATGGCTGTAGTAAAGCACTTTGCTTTTACCTCTGCCCTTCCTGTTACTCTTCCCACATGGTAATACCAGAAACACAAGGGGTTTATTTCCTGGCAAAGGCAACTATTGGGAAACTGAAGAATGAGAGTTTCTATCCTGTAATTCTGGATGAAGGCAACTGTTTGTTTAGAATAAATAAATGTCCCAGGCTTTGATTATAGCTATCAAATATGCTGAGAAACTGTGACTTCAAAAATATCCTGAAGGATTCTTACTTTTAGTGTTTCGAACTGATTTCAGTCATTAGTGACTCTCAGTTATGGTGAAAGGAAGAATCTTGAGCTAAAAGCAATGTTGTTTGAATTGGTGGTAGGAATGTTGATGGGAATGGTAACTAATGGATTTCTGTTAACAAATTCTCTGGTGGAAATCAGCCAGCTCCTGGGTCACATCCATGTGTCTCCTAGCTTAGGGGTCCCCAACCCCCAGGCCATGAACTGGTACAAGACTGTGGCCTCTTAGGAGCCAGGCCACACAGCAAAAGATGACCAGCGGGTGAGCAAGCAAGGCTTCATCTGTATCATAGCAGCTCCACATTATTCATATTACTGCCTGAGCTCTGTCTTCTGCCATATCAGTGGTAGCATTGAAAACTCTACTGTGAATTGCACATGCAAGAGATCTATGTTGCATACTCCTTATGAGAATCTAATTCCTGATTATCTGAAGTAGAGCTGAGATGGTGATGCTAGCACTAAGGAGCAGCTGCAAATACAGATTAACATTAGCAGTGAGGTTTGACTACACAGAGACCATAATAAATCAATTGCTTGTAGACTCATATCAAACCCTATCAATGAGTGGCAAATGAGTTGAGGTACCTCAATTGCACAGCTGCATCTGGTGGCAGCCTTTAAGTGAGAATCCAGCAACTCAGTTTAGTCTGCTCGTGGCCTGCCATGTATTTTGTTTACCACTTCTGTCCACACCTTTTTTAATGGTGAGTTGTATAATTATTTCGTTATATATTAAAGTGCAATAATGATAGAAACAAAGTACACAACAAGTGTTATGCTCTTGAATCATCCAGAAACCATCCCCACCCCTGGTCTGAGGAAAAGTTGTCTTCCACAAAATTGGTCCCTGATGCCAAAAATGTTGGGTACCACTGTCCTAATGGATGCCTGTCTGGCTTTTGGCAGTCATCATGCAATACCTGTCTATTGGGTTTTAGTCACAAAGATTTTGACACTGAAAATCTAATGCCTGCAACCCCTTTTCAAGACCATATTTGTACCAATTCACCTGAGTCTTCTCAAATGTCTAAGCTGCTGTGGTGCATGCTTCTTTAACTTCCCTTCCTGGAGCTGGTTATGATTTGGCCATCATTATAATTTTCCTGAATATATGCAAAAATTATTATTTAACTTTAAAATTTGCCTCTTTAATTTTTATCCTTTTTACATTGCTACTATATTGGCAGTATTCTTAGGACTTTTATCATTTTTAAATTCTTATATTGTCTTTTGTCTTTATTGCTACTTTGGTATTAGGAGTTATCTGTATAATTCTTGAACTTATATTTGGTCATCCTTTTTATTTCTTATATCTCTTCTGTTCTCAGGATGGAGAATTAGCATACAAAATACTATTCACATCAGGATTTCTACTGTTTATGTCTTATCACAGGAAAATTAGTGGTATTTTTCTCATAAACATTCAAGAAACTCTTAATTATTAGTTGTCCTCATATAGTTCAATCAACAAATTATTTTCAAATTGTTTCTGTCACTAGTTAAAAAAAAGTTTTGCCCTATTGTGGTATATAATATTAAAAGAAGATAAAATGCCTAATTTCGATTATGTTATTTTTTAGAAATTTTATTTATTTTAAAGTTTATATTTATGAATCATAAGTATTAAAGAGGGAGAGTAACTTAAAGTAAAATGTTTGAAAAACATATTTGAGGAAATCAAGAAAACGTCTCTGGCCTTGAGAGAGAATTAGACATCCAGATACAAGATTCTCAAAGAATTCCTACAAGATAAATCACAAGAAGAACCTCACTAAGACATACAGTTGTCAGATTCTCCAAGGTCGGCATGAAAGAAAATATCCTAAGAGCAGCAAGAGAGAAGTGCCACATCATTTATAAAGGAAAAGATGTTAAACTAACAGTGAAGTTCTCAGCAGAAACCCTAAGAATGGAGGCCTGTTTTCAACCAGAAGAGAATGGAGACCTGTTTTCAACTTCCTTAGAGAACACAAAATGCTAGTCAATAATTTTATATCCTACCAAACTAAGCATCATAAACGAAGGATAAATAAAAATTTTCCCCAATTAACAAACACTAAGGAAATTTGTTGACACAAAATTGACTCTGTAATAGATGCTCAAAGGAGTACTGTTCATTGAAATGAAATGATGATACTCGCTGCCATAAAAGATCTCTTAGTACCAAATTCACAGATTCTATAAAGCAACTATACATTTGAAATCCCAAGGCTGCTAGTTTACAACACTATGGCAGGAATAAAACCTCACATATCAGTATTGATCCTGAATGCAAATAATTTAAATGCCGACTTAAAAGATACAGAGTGGCAAATTGGATTTTTAAAAAGACCCAACAATCTGCTGCTTACAAGAAACCAACCTGCTGGCCAACTGCAAACTCAAAGTAAATGGGTGGGGAAGATATATCATATGAGTGGAAATCATAAACAAGCAGCTGTAGCCATTCTTATATCAGATGCCCAGACTTCAAATCAACAACAGAAAAAAAAGGCAAAGAAGGGCATTATATAATGATAAAGGATGCAAGCCAACAAAAAGGTTTAACTATTTAAAACATTATACACCAAATGCCAGAGCACTCAAATTCATGAAGCAAATACTACTTGACCTTTAAAAACATACTGATAGCAATGCTATAATAGTGGGAGATTCAATACCCCAATGATATCACTAGACAGATAACTGAAGCAGAATATCAAAAAAAAAACCTTGAACTTAAACTTGACTATAGACCAATTGACATTTACAGACCTTTCCACCCAACAACTATAGAATATATTCTTCTCCTCTCCCCATGGTGCAATCTCCAAAACTGACCATATGCTTGGCTATAAAGCAAGCCTCATAAATTCAAATATATCAAAATTATACCAAACATCTTCCCAGACCACAGTGAAATAAAATTAGAAATAAACACTAAAAGGAACTCCCAGAACTACACTACTATGTGGAAACTGAACAACATACTCTTGAATGACCCTTAGCTAAAAAACAAAAATAAGACAGAAATTTTTAAAAGTTGTTGAAGCTGGGCTCGGTGGCTCAGTCTGTAATCCTGCGCTTTGGGAGGCTGAGGTGAGTGGATTGTCTGAGCCCACAGGTTCGAGACCCGCCTGGGCAACTTGGCGAGACCTCATCTCTATAATAAATCAAAATTAGCTGGGCGTGGTAGCGCGCGCCTGTAGTTCCAGCTGCTTGGAAGGTTGAGGCAGAAGGATCGCCGGAGCCCAGCAGGTCAAGGCTGCGGTGGCCGGGAACGTCCACTGCACTCCAGTCTGGGCGACAGAGTGAGACTCCGACTCAAAAAAAAAAGTTGTTGAACACACCTCATCAACAAGGATACCTGCATCACAAACATTTGTATACCTAACCCTGAATTGTACCCCACATATTTAAAATAAATTTTTTTTTAAAAAGTTGTTGAAATAATGGAAAATAGACACATAGCATACCACTATCTCTGGGATACAACAAAAGCAGTGCAGAGAGGAAAGTTTATAGTGTTAAATGCCTACATCAAAATGATAGAAAGGTCTGAAAGCAACAGCTTAACTTTGCACCTCAAGGAACTAGAAAAACAAGTACCTAAAACTAGCAGAAGATAAGAAATGATAAAGATCAGCGTAGCACTAAATGAGATTGAGACCCCAAAAAAGATACATAAGATCAATGAATAAAAAAGTTAGTTATTTGAAATGATAAAGAGGCCGGGCTCAGTGGCTCAGCCTGTAATCTCAGCACTTTGGGAGGCCGAGGTGAGTGGATTGCCTGAGCCCACGAGTTCGAGACCCGCCTGGGCAACTTGGCGAGACCTCATCTCTACAATAAATCAAAAATTAGCTGGGCATGGTAGCGCGTGCCTGTCGTTCCAGTTACTTGGAAGGCTGAGGCAGAAGGATTGCTGGAGCCCAGCAGGTCGAGGCTGCGGTGGCCAGGAGCGGCCACTGTACTCCAGTGTGGGTGACAGAGTGAGACTCCAACTCAAAAAAAAAAAAAAAAAATGATAAAGAACATTCTAGCTAGACTAACCAAGAAAAAAAGAGAGAAGACTCAAATATAGTCAGAAATGAGATAAGTGACATTACAACTGATATCACAGAAATATAAAAGCTTATCTGAGGCTACTATGAACATCTCTACAGTAACAAACCAGAAAACTAAGAGGAAATGAATACATTCCTGAAAATATACAACTTCCCAATACTGAACCAGGAAGAAACAGAAACCATGAATAGACCAATAATGAGAAATGAAACTGAATCAGTAATAAAAAAAAAAAACTTTCAACAAGAAAAAAAAAAGCCTAAGACCAGAAGGATTCACAGCAAAATTTAATCAGATCTACAGAGAAGAGTTGGTATCAATCTAACTGAAACTAGTCCAAAAAAACTAAGGAGGAAGAACTTCTCCCAAATTCATTCTATGGAACCAGTGTCATATTGATACCAAAATCAAGCAAGGACACAACAAAAAAAGAAAACTACAGTCCAATATCCATGATGAATACAGATGCAAATATTCTCAACAAAATACTAGAAAACCAAATTCAATACTATATATTTTTTTAAAAATCCATCACAATCAAGTGGGCTTATTCCAAGTATGCAAAGATGGTTAAATATCTACAAATTAATCTATGTTATCCACCACATAATCAGAAGTAAAAACAAAGACCATATAATCATCTCAAAAGATGCTGAAAAGACATTCAATAAAATTCAACATCATTTCACGACTAAAAAAAAAAACCTCCAACTATGCATCAAAGGTATATAACTCAAAATAATAAGAGCAATATATGACAAACACACAACCAATATCATACTTAATCAGGAAAAACTGAAAACATTCCCCCTCAAAACTAGAACAAGACAGGAATGTACACTCTCACCACTGTTATTCGATATCATGCTGGAAGTTCTAGCAAGAGCAATCTAGCAAGAGAAAGAAATAAAAGTCATTCATATCAGGAAAGAGGAAGTCAAACTATCCCTGTTCCCTGATGACATAATTTTGTACCTAGAAAACTCTAAAGACTCTTCCAAGGGGCATCTAGACTGCTAAACAACTTCAACAAAGTTACAATACTAAATCAAAGTACAAAAATCAGTAGCTTCTGGTTTCCTCATTGCTGCCCTAGTCACAATAGCAAAAACATGGAACTAACCATACTGCCCATTGAAAGTAGACTGGATTAAGAAAATGTGATAAGCATACATGATGGAATATTACTCAGCCATAAAGAAGGACAAAATCATGAACTTCTCTGTGGAGAGCGTGGCCTGAGCCAAGATGGCGCCCGGGACCTCTGCCAAGTCCCATGATTAGGCGCATGATATACCGCTGGGCCCTCCTTCACTGCGCACCGCGCAAGTGCAACGCTGCAGAGCCTATGAACTGCTGACACGCTGGTACGGGACTTGTGGGTGGAGACCAAGGGATATAAGTACGGGACAACAGGGAAGAAGAAGCTAGAAGAAAGGAGAAGAAGCTAGAAGAAAGAAGAAGCTGGCATGGTGTAAAGGCTGAATAAACCGCTTTGAGAAGAACACGTTGTTGTTGCCTCCTTCC
>NW_007252932.1:245049-246496 GCF_000164805.1 Carlito syrichta
GCAGCAATACGGGGCGCAGTGCTTTCCTGTGTTTCAAAATCCAGCTGGAAACAGGTATCATGAGCCCCTGGATTGGAAGCTCATTTCAATGCTGGCTGAATCTGTGCGTTCCTACGGGACCAGTGCCGCCTACGTTGTAACACAGCTAGAGAACTTGCACCGGTTCTGCCTCCCGTGTGGGTTTCTCAGTGGCCACTCCCCTCAGTAAAATTAACTGCTGCTCACGAGCTGGTGAAGGAACAATTGGCCTTGGGTCATATTCGCCCCTCTACTTCCCCTTGGAATACTCCTATCTTTGTAATCAAGAAAAAGTCTGGTAAGTGGAGACTCCTGCATGACTTGCGAGCGGTTAACGCGCAAATGGTCCTGATGGGGCCAGTCCAACGTGTGCTCCCATTACCGTCCACTTTACCACGACATTGGCCCTTAATAGTTTTGGATATAAAGGATTGTTTTTTCTCCATACCTCTGCATCCTAGTGATACTCCTAGGTTTGCCTTTACTGTGCCTTCTATGAATCATGAGAAACCAGACAGTAGGTACGAGTGGACGGTGCTGCCTCAGGGCATGGCCAATAGCCCTACAATGTGTCAGCTATATGTTGATAATGCTCTAAAAGAGACTAGGTCTGCCTTTCCTGAAGTAAAAATATATCATTATATGGATGATATCCTAATCACTGCTCGACATGAGAGTACCCTTGATGCGGCTCTTGAGAGTGTGATGTCTAACCTGAGTCAGTGGTCCTTGGTGGTTGCCCCCGAAAAGATTCAAAAGGATTTAATAGTTAATTATTTGGGAAGCAAGATAACCTTGGAATCAGTACATCCCCAAAAGCTTCAAATTCGAACGGACAACTTGAAAACCCTAAATGATTTCCAAAAGCTCATGGGTGATATTCAATGGGTCCGCCCTTACTTACATTTGACTAATAGGCAATTGCAACCGCTGTATGATATTTTGCCAGGTAACCCTGCACTTGACTCCCCCCGACAACTCACCGAGGCTGCTCGTGATGCTTTGCATCTGTTGGAATATAGCATTCAGTCAGCGGCCTTGAAACGCCGTGAGGAAACGCGTGACATCTCACTTTGTGTGTTACCAACCCACACGCAGCCCACAGCGGTTTTATGGCAGGGGGCCCCCTTGCTATGGATTCATCCTAAGATCTCTCCTGCTAAAACACTCGAGCATTACCCCACTACAGTGGCAAAATTGGCTTTGATAGGCCTTCAACAATGTGTACAGTTTTTTGGTGCTCCTCCTGCATCCATTATAACCTCCTATACTGCCGATCAAGTACATACACTGGCCTCAACCACTAACGAGTGGGCTATTTTGCTATGCAGTTTTCAGGGCACCATAGATAACCATTTCCCAAAGGATCCCATTTTGCAGCTTATTGCTGCTCACCCTATAGGCTTCCCTAGTGTTACAGCAAAGGAGC
>NW_007252933.1:0-38109 GCF_000164805.1 Carlito syrichta
TCTTAACCTCCTGTTACTTAATAGTTACCAGCCCATCCCAGCAGAAAATCCAGCGATGTAATACCCAAAACTTTCATCTAATTTTTCTTTTAGATATATTCTCTTCCAGGTTCTCTATTTACCTCCACAGACAGCTGGTTACTACCGCCCTCGTGCCCACTGGAGGACTGGCTGGAACAAGTCACCATTCTACATTTACAAGGAACTTTCATGGAACTCTTGCCTTCAGAAATCTTCACCTTCAGTGCCTACCTCTGGACCCTATTCTGGCTGGTTCTGTGTCCTTCCCCCACCCCACCCCATGACGCCCACAGCCTGCAGGAAGCAGTCAGAAAGAGTAACAACGCCCCTCTCCCAAACAAACAGAAAAGGTGAGGATGAAGGGCTCAGGGAACAGTCAGAAGGGCGTCTCCCAAGATGGCACTGAACACTATATAGAACCACACAAAGACCACAAAGGCCCTAAGCTCCGGCTTCTCCCCATACGGTTTCGTGCATGCATGAAGTTTAAACCTGCGCGCGAATAATTTTTCCCTATAGGAATACTACCTCATAGTCTCCTCCAATAAAGCCCAAGCATGGCACTGGCCAGCCCCTGCCAGGCCCATAAATACAGCCCTCTCCCTGCATATCGCTCTCTCTCTCTCCCTCCCTAATCCCCCTCAGCTACAGACCCTTTTCCTTTTTCCCTGTAGCCGCCACTTTAATAAATCTCTTGGTCTCTAACGGGTGTGGAGTTGTTACTGGCACCTAAGTTCTTTCAAAAGCTACGTGGAAGGGATTTTTCTTATACTTCAGCAAATATTCAAAATCATATCGTATTTCAGATTACAGCCTCACTCTGGCAATCATATCAATAACCTTCCAGAACTCTTGTCTTCTGCTCCTTTTTCCGTTCCACCTACTGTTGGTTCATCGAAGCAATGCCCTCACACACACTCTGAGGCATCCGCTCCTTGAATTCTCTCTCCTTTTGCTGGGGACAATCTTTGGATTGCTTATCTTGTTTCTTCTCTTTGAGGCTGTTAGCCTCCCTCAAGGCTATTTTGAGGAGAGCTTTAGATCTTCATATTCTAACAGCATTCAAAAGAATATGATTAATCCATTACACAGAATGTTTTCTCCCTGGATTTTGATATTATCGATCATTTTAACAGCCTGAAAAGCAAAGGATGACATAATAGCCTCAACTGTACTAAGAGTGAGGAGAATCACTCGTGTAGAGTTTTGAGCTCAGACACACACAGGCTTGAGGATCCCAGGCTTGGCGTTTGCAGCAAAGGCTCTGGGAACTCTCTTTAAGACTCAGTCAATAATTGGTGATTGAGTGGGTATTTTCCAGCCAGGCCAATCTGCTTGAAGTGTTTTCCGTTGGGGAGAAAGTTCCTTTAACACCTCAATCCAGAAGATGGGTCCACTTTAAGGTGCTGAAGGGGTTAATCCCTGAACCTTCTGCGGCTGAGCAAGCAAGCTTCCAGTGGCTAAGCACAATGCACAGAAAGGAACAATGTGAGTCACTGGTTTCAGGAACTTACTATTCTTGACGAAGTGCCATACAGAGCAACAAGCGCCAATGGAAACCTCTTTGAGTTAATTGGCTCTCTTCATAAATCCAAAGGATAAATTAATGAATTGTCTGAAGCCAACTGATTTATAGTTCATATTTCTTCTGGAAAGACTTGACTGTAGATTTATTATTGCATTTCTGAGGCCACATGATTTAGTGCTGAGGCTTTTCTGGCCCTTTGATAACTGATTATTAAGGCCTTGAAAGATATAAAATGTGTTTTTTCCACAGTATTTACTTATGTCCTCTGTACAAAATGCATAAACATGTTGCCAAGGATGTTACTTAAAATAGGAGGAGAGGGCATTTTGTTCGTTTCTTCTTTTCCTCTAAGGCACCACTTAAATATCGTCTGCAAATTGTAACTGCTCAGTTTGTGCTTTTATGACAATGTTGGACCTGGAGAATGAAAAACAGCTCCTAATGCTGATACAGGAACACAACAGGCTGGGAACTTTGTTATCAGCATGCTAAAAAGGGCAGGTGTTCGTTAGCTCATTCTGTAATAGTGTGAACTGGGCATTGTCTAACCTTTATTTCAGCAGCTTTGAGGGGAAAAAGAAATCCACCATGACCACCTGGGAGAGTTAATTGTATGTGTCAACTTGACAAGCTGCCCAGTTGGTTAAACATTATTTCTGGATGTGTCTATGAGGGTATTTCCAGAAAAGATTAGCATTTGGATCAGTGGAATAAGGAAGGAAGATTGCCCTCACCTCTATAGGTGGACATCATTCAATCTACTGAGGACCTGAATATAACAAAATTGTGGTAGAAGGGAGGATTTGTCCTCTCTCTGACTGCTTGAGCTGGGACACTGACCTTCTTCTGCCCTCAGTGCTCTTGGTTTTCAGGCCCTCACACTCAGACTATACCACTGGTTCTCTAACTCTCAGGCCTCTGAACTATACCACTGGCCTTCCTGGGTCTCTAGCTTGCAAACAGTCAATCGTGGAACTTCCCAGCCTCCATAATCATGTAATCCAATACCTTATAATCTCTTCATATACAGTCGCGCATTGCTTGATGATGGAACTACATTCTGAGAAATACATCATTAGGTGGTTTTGTCGTCATAGAGTGTACTTTTGCAAACCAAGATGGTCTAGCCTACTGTATACGTAGGTTGTATGGTATAGCCTGTTGCTCCTAGGCTACACATCTGGGCAGCATGTAACTGTACTGAATTCTGTAGGCAATTGTAACACAGTGGTAAGTGTTTGTGTATCTGAACATATGTAAAATAGAAAAGATACAGTAAAAATATGGTATTATAATCTCATAAGACCACTGTTATATATGTGGTCCATTGTTGAGCAAAACATCCTTATTCAGTACATGAGTTTATATATATATATACAAAAAAGAAAAAAAGCATATATATATATGCTTTTTTCCTTTTTTTGAGTTGGAATCTAACTCTTATTGTCCAGGTTGGAGTGCAGTGGCACACTCACAGCCACCCCAGCATCAACCTGCTGGGCTCTGGCGATCCTTCCGCCTCAGCCTTCCAAACAGCCTCAACCTTCCAAACAGCCAGAACTACAGGTACACACTACCACACCCGGCTAATTTTTGATTTATTGTAGAGATGAGGTCTTGCCAAGTTGCCTGAACTGGTCTCAAACCCATGGGCTCAGGCAATCCACTCACCTTGGCCTCCCAAAGTGCGGGGATTACAGGCTGACCCACTGAGTCTGGCCTATATATATCTCTCCTTTATCTTCACTTTAATTTACCCTCTAATCACTAAGAACAGAACTGGTTTCTCAGAAGTAGTTATTGATAACTGCTTTATAGCCCCTCCCCAGCTTGTTTGGTAAACAAGTTAACCCGATTAGCCCTTCATGACCTTCATAGCAGGCCCCATCAACATGGCTACAATCATGTGACTAGCCCAGCCATCTGCCTGCTATCATCTGATATCAGTACCTGTGCTTACCTGTCCCCTTCATGATAATGTGGAACAGACCACCACTTGATCATTTTAACGACCTGCCCCCATCAAAGGAAAGATTTAAAAGCATTCAACTTCAAGTAGCAATTCACCATTGTCTTGTTAAGTACTGGACAGGTCATGTGTTCTTTGAGCTATGGCCGCCATATTTTCTTAGCTTTGCCCCCCTCCCCTACCTTGGGGAGATGAATCTCCAGTTTCTCTGTCTCTCTAATTTACTTTCTAAATAAACTATATTTTCTAATATAACTTCTGTGAGAGTCTTTGCATCTTTTGTGTGGCACCGGCTCACAGACAAGACACTCGCCCCCCTGTTGGGTTTGACCTAATATTTTGGAGGCCCCTCTGGGATTTTTAACCTAACACACTGTAAGGACAATAACTATCTTGTCTGTCCTCACACATTTTCTTCTGGAATGACACTATATTGTCCAGACTGAGATTTACCAGTTATAATTTCCTGCACTTCAGAAACAGGTTGGTGAATCATGATCAACAAGAAAGTGTGCTCGCTGGAGGGTGAAGTCACCTACTGCTCAGGTACAAAAATGGGGCTGTGCGGCCAGAAAGGTGTCCAGGGGAAATAGTATGATAACTTCTTTTAAAAACAGAGGCCAGAACAAGGCTGTGTGTTTAATTAGACTTGAGAATTGCTTCTGGTTTTCAGCCAGCTCTGTGAAAGATAAGAACTCACCTATGCCTATTCAAGGTTGGCCTCTAGCTCAGGAAGAGGGCTTTGGGGTCAGGGAAAGAATCAGGACATCCTCCCAACATACACACGCGCGCGTGCGCGCACACACACACACACACACACTCACACACACACTCACACACACACGCACATGCACAGCTGACTGTTATTCTCTGGGATTATATTTCAAGGCCTCCGGAGTCACCCAGGTCTGTAAAACACAGGTAGCCATGAACTTTCTCGCGACAAGCTTTTGAAATCTACCTTCATTCAAACCAAACCATGGCCCTGCAGGGTTGCTCCAAGAGCCAGATCCACAAGACGCAAGTTCATAATGGCTTCTGCCATTGCCAGCCTGCAACCTGCAGGGGACTGCCCCGCGTGGGTCTGGGGTGGGGCAGGACAGCAAGTCAGGTACACCTGGAGCTCTCTCAGCCTCCCAAGGTTGTTCTTATCCCTAGGGTACTCTGCAGGCACCCTGGTGTTGAGCAGTTGAGCAAGGGAACCAGATTAACAAAGAACAGGCACAGACATTTCCTGCTTGATTTGAATAGTTAATACCTGGTTCCTGGAACCTAACCAATTCTGCTCTCCTTGGCACTTAGCACCGTCCCAGATGGTAAATCTGGAGTGATGGTAAATCTGGAGTGAAGAGACGTTCTTTCCTGTCACCACCATTGTAACTCCCCTGAGGGAGACTGGCATCACTCCAGGAGGCCTTGTGCCAATGATGAAATCTCAATGTCCCTTCCTTGCCCTCTTGCCAGAGCAGTTCATAATCCAAGAACAACGACACTTCCACGAAGAAGCAGATCAGCACTTTGCTGTATGAAGCCAAGGCATAAATGAGTACACAATACAATAATAATAATAAATTAGAACTCAGTGAGTGAGAGGTAGCAGCGCTGTGTTTACTCGTGGCGGGTCTGGGGAAAGTTTCACAGAGTGGTCAAGTTTTCGAGACCTGTTTGAATTGTGGCCGGAAAAGGTGAGGCTGACACTGAAAGAAGAAACAGGCATGTGTCCCTGGCATCCTCTGCAAGTCCTCATGCCTCCCTGAGAACACAGTGCACAGCAACCAGGCCAGACTGGCCAGAACTCAGCTGCTAGGCGCTTCCAACACCAACAGTTGGATTTGCATTCTCGGTGTCTGGCTCACACACCTCAGACAGCTCATATAATGTCTTCTTCTGATACATATTTACTGAATATCCACTATGAGCCAGGTACAGGGAATGCATTGAGGAAACACAGTAAAGAGCAACAAGGAGGTCCCTGCCCCCAGCAGGCTCACAGCTCACCAGGCAGAGGAGTTGGACAAGTCCCTTGGCAGAGACAGTGTGTGGCCCTCCTGAGCAGTGGCACAGGGTAAAACTGCTGTGGGAGATAAGCAGAAGACCTTGCTGGAGCAGGCAGGAGAGGCATTGCTGTAGTCTGAACATGTGTCGCCCAAGATTCATATGTTGAAACCTAGCCCCATATAATGGCATCGTAAACCAAAAATAAAATTCTAAGCCCCCCAAAAGACTGAACAGACCCCTTCTGGGCCAAAGAAAACCTAAAAAGCTCAATTCCAGGCCACACCCCATTGTACCCCCACCCTTTTGGCATTTAGACGCCACTAGTATTAACATGAAAATAGAGATCATAAGACTGATAAAACAGACTCTGTGGTGATAAGATAACAAATTCGAACCTAACTCTGGTGTTGACCACATGACAGGTAGCAGATCCTAAAGGACATCAAAATATTCTACCCCAAAATATATTTCCCCTACATATTTTGAAATGGCCCTGCAAAGCCATCTCCTGGGGAAATTTGCAACTGTAGAGAATTTCCTTCCTTCCCTAGGTCTTTCCTAGACCCAGGAGAAATTTAACTAAGAGTCTGACACCTTTTAAGACCTGCAAGGAGAAATTTACCATCTGTTCTCTCTGAAGCCTGCTACTTAGAGGCTTCATCTACATAACAAGAACTTTGGCTTCCATAACTCCCCACCTTAACTCAAGTATTTCTTTCTACTGACTTCAAATTATTTAGATAAAACTTAACTCTTTCAACCAGCTGCCACTCAGAAAACCTTTGAATCTACGTATGACCTGTAAGCCTCCCACTTTAAGGTACACTGTCTTTCTGGGCTGAATCAGTGTGTTTCATATGTAGACTGATTTATGTCTTTGCCTGTAAATTCTGTTTCCCTAAAATGTGTAAAACCAAGCTGTAACCTGACCACCTTGAGCACATGCTCCCAGAAACTCTTGAGACTGTACCCTGGTCTATGGTCACTCATATTTGGCTCTGAATAAAACTTTTAAAATATTTTACATGGCCGGGTGTGGTGGCTCACGCCTATAATCCCAGCACTTTGGGAGGCTGAGCTGAGAGGGTTGCCTGAGCCCATGGGTTGGAGACCAGCCCGGACAACTTGGCAAGATCTCATCTCTGCAATAAATCAAAAAATTAGCTGGGCGTGGTGGTGTGTGCCTGTAGTTCCAACTACTTGGAAGGCTGAGTGGAAGGATCACCTGGGTCCAGCAGGTCAAGGCTACAGTGGCCGTGAGCGTGCCACTGCCCTCCAGCCTGGGTGACAGAGGGAGACTCCAACTCAAAAAATAAAATAAAATATTTTACAGAGCATGGCTTTTTTGGTCAACAATATTAGGAGGTGGGGCCTGTGGGAAGTGATTAGGTAATGAGGGTGAAGTCCTTGTGAAGGGGATTATAATAAGAGGCCCCAGAGAGCTCCCTTGCCCCTTCCACTATTTGAGGACATAAGTAGAACACACCATCTTTGAACCAGAAAGTGGGCCCTTACCAGATACGGAATTTGCTGGCACCTCAATCTTGGGCTTCCAGCCTCCAGGACTGTAAAATTTCTGTTGTTTACAAGTTACCCAGCCTATGGCATTTTGATGCAGCAGCCTGAAGCCACTAAGGCAAGGATCACCATCTTGCAGGAGGTGAAGAAAGTGAAGGAACAACAGAGGGTAGAGGAAACGGTGTTGGCTCTGAGAACCAAACCAAGAGCAAGAGTGAGCTCAGGGAGGGGCACTGTGGGAGACAATGTCGGGAGTTTAGGATTTATTCTAAAATGTGTGGAAAATCACTGAAAAAGTTTTTATCTTAACCTATGTGACATTACTATCATCTACAGGCTAACAACTCCCAACTTTGCTTCTTCCCAGACCTCTATTTCGAAAGCCATGTGCCCCCTCAATCTTTAGAAGTCCAGTAGGCACCTGAAGATCTAGACACCTCTCCTGCACACACATATGCTCTTTTTTTATCTTTCAATTTCCTGAGCGATAGGGGTGAGAGAAATGCCTTTGCTATTTACGATGAGCCCCTTTCAACCTACCTGAATTTATGGCAGGTTCCTAGATAGCCTCAGGATTGGCACTCGTTGCCAGAGGAACCAACCATGTGATTACAGCATTAGGACTTTCAGCCTAGCCTTCCATCTTCCAACGAGGGGAGAAGGACCAGAGACTGAGTTAAACATTAGTGGCCAATAATTTAATCTATCATGCCTAAGTGATGTAACCTCTACAACAAACCTAAATGACAGGGTGAAGAACTTCCTGGTTTTTGAATACATAGAGGTGCTGGGAAGGTGACTTTTCCAGAGACAGCATGGAAACTTGGCAACCCCCACCCCAATACCTTACCCAATGCATCCTCTTCATCTGATTGTTTCTGAGTTATACCCTGCAAAATAAACTATTTTCTGGAGTTCTGTGAGATGTTCTAGCAAATTATGAAACCTGAGGAGAGGATGGCGGAAACCTCTAATTTATAGCCCATTGGTAAGAAGTATAGGAGGCCCAGGACTTACAACTGGCCTCTGAAGTGAAGGCAGTCTTATGGGGCTGAGTCCTTACTTCCAGGATCTGACACTGTCTCCTGATAGACAGTGTCACAACTGAATTGAATTGAATTGTAAGATACTCAGTTGGTGCCTGTAGAGTGGAGAATTGATTAGTATAAGGAAAAAGAAGTGTTGTGAGTAGAAATGGTTCAAAGACTCTATTTCAATTAATGGATGGTCTCCACCTGGTGCCTCCACTAGACACTCATGGATCATCTCCCCACCCTCTACATCCCGCAAATGCTCACATTGGTGGGTTCCCCCTTCACAATCCAATGTGAATGCATTCAGTTCTGTCCATCCCAAGCCTGGTCTTACTGGATCACTTCAGTAGCATTCTTGAAGGCTCATAAGCAGTGTTAAAACTTGAATTTTAGAAAAATGAGTTCTGGATAAATGTGGAGAATGGATAGGAGGCCTGTGAGAATGGGGACAAGGGATTGTCTCAGTGTTTCCTTCTTAATTGTGAATGCCACAATGTATGGTGGGTACTTACTGTGGGTAGAAGCCCAGTAAAGTCCTGGGCTGAAGGTAGCAAGTGGGGAGGCCATCCACAGACAGATGATAATGATATAGATTTTTCAGGTCAGCCTGGCCTTTGAGAGTGTCAGCTCGGTGGGTCAGCCAGTCCAACCCCAGAGAGGGTCGACGTGAGGGGCTGGTAAGGCTAGCCCCAGAAATATCAAGGTTAATGAGCTGGCAAGCCCAAGCCCTGAGAGTGTTGCTGATTCAGTGGGCTGGCAAGCCTAGTCCCTGGAGTGCTGGCTGTAATGGGCCGGAAAGCCAAACCCTGAGAGTATTACTAATTTGGTGGGCTGACAAGCCTAGCCCCCAGAATGTCTCGGCTTCAGAGTCTCGCCTTCTTCCAGCAGCTCTCCTGGTTCAGCAGATTCAGCTGGCTATGTTGACTGGCAAGTCAGCCTCCAGGGTGGATGACTCTTTGGCTCTGACAATCTTCTGTAGCTCTTCAGGTCAGGATTCTTATCTTATGCCCAGGAGGAATGAGGGACATGGATAGTCAAAAAGTGAGAAAGCAGGATTTATTGAGAGGAAAGAAAAGCTCCCACAGTGGGAGGGGACCCGAGGGGGTTGCTGATTGAGAGCTGAAACCTGGGGCTTATACAGCCCTAAGACTGAGCTAGCACTAGCTGTGAACTGATTGGTCAGCACTAGCTGTTCTGATTGGTCAGCACTGAGGACCAATCAGAAGATGGTAGGGGCCTAATGGTGAGCCGGTTGGTTGATTTTCTATCCCAGTAGTGAGTACTTAAGTTCTTGCTTGAGAGGCTCACAGGGAGTTTATTTACCAAGCTGAGTGTGTCAGTCCAGAGGCCTGCTGGAAATTTGCTACATTGTTACAGGGGGACCAGCCCTCTCTGTCCGCCTAGCTTTTCTCTATCTCCTCTCTCAATAAAAGGGTCTGGGGAGTGCTGAAGTTGCCCAGAGAGTGCGAAGGGACAAGGGGTTGAAGCCAGAACTCCAGAGAGATGGAGAGAGGAGAGGAATTGAGGAAGGAGAGTGAGCAGGAACATATAACCAGAGGGGTAGAAACAAGTCCAGGCTCTGTAGGACTGTGAAAGCCAGAGAAGTAAGTGATCACGGGTCTGATGCCCCTGGAAATTGGGAGGTAAAAGGTAAGTCAGCAGCAGGGAAGTGAGAGATGTTTCTAAGTGTGCAGGGGAGATACCAGACTGTGATGGTTGGAGAACTGTCTAGAGGTGAAAAAGAAGGCAATGAGCCACGACCACAGGTGGAAAAGCCAATTGTTAACTTGCAGGAATTTTCTGAGCCAGGCGTTAAACATGGCCAGTATTACAAATCCATTCATGAAAACATACAGCTAAATAGATTTTATTAAAAACAAAGCAATGAATACTGAAAATCAATCCCTTCCTATTTTACTACATTTTACTAGTAGCTATTCTCTTGGGGTTATTTCCACCCATTTTGTCTGTATGGTGGGAATACCGTACAAGGCTACAGTGCTGTGCAACTCTTTCAACTCTGTATTTAATGATATCTCATTGGTAGCTCAAAATTGGCCATGGTGGTGAAATAAGCTAAATCAGTTAATAAAATCAAATTGCTAGCAAAGTAATAATATTAACCAACTTACTCCAGTTTGTTTAAGATTTTCTTCTTAGTTACCTGCCTGACCTAAGAATCAATGCTTACGTGTGATTACAGTAACGTTCCCATGACCACAGACCCCCAATTTTGTCTCCTTTGGGCAGGTTATGCTGACCTTTGCCTACTGACCATTACAGAACTCCTTTGCCATAACTTCCATGTAATTGTATGCTTTGTTAACTGAAATCAAATGTTACACTTTGACATTTTCAGTTTGTTCTTATATTCTGTTAGTGACCTAACCAAGGTAACTCCATTGTATAATGATTCTTCTTCCTTGTTTCTATGTAACTACCTTAAACTATATCTTAATGGCAGAACTCCAGGGACTTTCTGAGCACTGGCTATACCTATCTGACATGAAATTCATCAAATCTCCCTAACAATCGAAGTTCCCATTTTGGTTGCCAAGTCGTTAGTTAGTAGTTGCTATGGTCACTAAGTTGCTATGTAGCCAATGCTGCAAATTTTACCTATAAAAGCTTGTCACAAACTGCACCAATCTGACAAGAGTTGTTCTGGTGTTTGCCTACTCTTGATCCGCACGTTTAATAAATTCATAATTAATTAGACTCAACTTGCTGGCGTAACTTCTTCTCTCTTGCTCAGTCATAACAGTGGTGTTAGGGTATGGACAGACCGGGTGAAGGTGATGAGACACAGCAGGGAGGTGCGCAGCACTGCTGGGGTTAGCAAGTCGGAGGCGCACCGGGAACCCAGAGATCCGAGTAAATTGCAAAGAATTGTGACACACGGAGGTGAGAGAAGAAAAGATTTATTTAAGAAAAGTTCACCCCTCGCAGACAGGGAGTGGGTCTACACTCTAGGTGAGTGTGGGGTCGTAGCCCCCTAGAGTCCTGGCTTAAATCCTTCTCTTGGAGATGTTGCACGTGACTGCCGTGACTGTTGTGACTTCCTTGTCGACCACCTGTGGATGTCTTGGAGATCCTGTGACACAGAGGGCCATTAATGTCCGCCCTAGAGAAGGGCGTGACAAGGATTCTAATTCTTCTGCACCTTCCCAAACGACATTCCTTAGACCTAATGGAGGATGTACCTCCCCTTATCTCCTAGGCATTCCCAGCAGGTAGCTTCGGGGGATCCTTGGCTTCCTTGTATAGTGCCCAATTTACTGGAAGATCGAATCCCCACCTGCTCTCCCTCTGAGCGGTTATGACTTTTGCAATTACAAGTTTCATGACTTTTACAGTCCTTGCCCAATGCATGATGTCTTAGGCCTTGTAAATTCCCTTTACTCCAGGCACGCTTGGTTGCTACTATGAGATACCTGGAAGTCTGTTTCTGAAAAGACAAATTCAGTTAATTATACCTAAAGTGTGCATTTCTCCAAAAGCACAGCTTCTATTTTCTCATCATTGTGCCAGGGTTTAAGAACAAGATGAAAAATGGCTTCCCACTCTCGGTTTGTCCTTTCAAGTGGGAGTATTTACACCACGGAAATCAGCAAACTCCTCAAATCAGAGCTTGTTATTCTTGGAGAGCCGGTTGTCAAAGACCAGCACACTGCTGGAGGAGTGAGATCAGAGAGCACTTACAGAGAGAAGGAAGTGTCATTTTGGAGGGAGAAAAAGATGGCAGCAAACACAGATAGGTGTGTGGGCTTTGTGGCAGGGGAGAGAGGAGGTTTTTTCTGATGACTTCCACTTCTCTCTGTTACACTGGGGTGAGGTCACCTGCTCTGCGTGTGGGAGTCAGAGAAGAAAGCACAGAGCAGATTGAAACCAAGAGGACTAGAAGATAAGAGCCGAACTGTGAGGGGAACTGAGGCCCCCAGGAAGTATAACAGAAGAGTAGAGGGAGAAAATTAGTACGCAAGCTGCATGAAGGGACACAAGGGGCAGGGAGAAGTGTTTGACTGTTGGATTTCAGAGGAGCTCACTTGTCAGTATTGAAATGCTCACCACGTGCAGCACTGAACCAAAGCCAGAGGGCACAGAGCAGTGAGCAAGGGACACCACCCTGTGTTCCAATGAGGGAGGAAAGCTATAAGCGAAGAAACAAGACAATTACCAAATCATGATGAGCACTGTGAAGGAAACAAAAGGACACTGTGATAATAAATGAGGAAGGGAGGTAACTTTTCACACGGTGGTGGCTGTAAACAGAACTGAAGTTCGAAATGAGAAAGGCATTCAAGTGGCTTGCTCGTCTGTTGTCTGAAGGCAAATAAGAGTATTTAATAAAAAGCAATTCTGCCTCCTATCCCTGATGCCAGCCTCCAAGTTTCTCTTGCCATCAGTAGCCAGGGTTTGTCACATTCATTTCCAGAGACGATCTAGGAACAAGTAATTTGAAGAGCCAGATAAAGATGAGTATGCACAAAGGCCTTGAGGTGGAAAAGCCTGTTGTGCTCTAATCTGCAGTGGTGCTTCTCAAGCTTTAATTTGCATACGAATCATTTGTTAAAATCCTGATTCTGTTTCAGTAGGTCCGGAGTAGGGCTTGAGATTTCTAACAAATTCCAGGTCATGCTGCCCCCTATTTATAACCCAAGTCAAGACCCTCTTCTGAGCCCCAACCTCACAAGTCCAACTGTCTTTTTGACATCTCCACTTGGTGACTTAGTGAGGCTTGGGCTTCTCAATCTCAATAGTCCCACAACACTGTTCCTCCTCACATCCCAGTAAATGGTGACAGGAGCCACTCACTTGCCCCAGGAGGCATCTGTTCCAGATCTCACTTAGAGTAGTAAGTGAGATCTGGAACAGATCTGGAACAACTGGGGTCTATTAGGAACCAGTCTGGCCAGAATGTCCTCTAGAGCAAAGAATAGGTCAAGATAGGACTGGACAGGTAGACGGGGTGTGCTCAGTCGGGGCCTTGGAGTGCAATAAGAAGCTTGGATATTATTTTAAGTATGACAGGGACATATTGAGGAATTTTATACACTGGGGTGGAATAGCTTTACATGATATACTTTTCCTTTCTAAATTACTCTAGCTGCTGGTTGGGTAGGCAAAGTGAGTGCACAAATAGCCAGGTGGTGGTGACCAAACCTGTGTGGTGACCTAGGAGACAGACAGAAGTGGGCAGATTCCAGATGTATTTTGAAATAGAACTGGAGGGACTCAGGGATGGATTGGACATGTGGCGTGAGGGAAAAGAGGGCCTCAAGGATGCCTTTTGGGGTTTTGTCCTGAGCAAGCGAGTGGCTCGTGTCACCATTTACGGGGATGTAAGGAGGAACAGTGATGTGGAACTGTTGAGATTGAGAAGCCCAAGCATCACCAAGTCACCCAGTGCAGATGTCAAGGAGACAGGTGGACGTGTGAGGCTGGGGCTCAGAAGAGGGTCTTGACTTGGGTTATAAATGGGGAGCTGTCAGGATGAGCATTTTTTTAAGGCTATGAGAATGGGGTATCGATAGAGATGAGCAGAAGACCTAGTACGAGTCTTGAGGGCCATGGTACTTAGGGCCTGGGTAGAAGAACACAGCACTGAAGTAGAGAGGCAGGATCTGCAGACATCATCGTCGGCATGATTTTTGAAATAAGGCATCTTGGCAGGACTAACTCAGAGTATTTGCATTTTACTTTTTTTCCCATCTGGCATTCATGGAATCACTTGAAAAGAGAAGAGAAGGCAACCAGGCTTGGTGGCGCAGCCTACAATCCCAGCATTTTGGGAGGCTGAGGTGAGTGGATTGCCCGAGCCTGCAAGTTCGAGAACAGCCCGGGCAACTTGGCAAGACCTCGTCTCTACAATAAAATCAAAAATTAGCCCAGGTATGGTAGCACACGCCTGTAGTTCCAGCTACTTGGAAGGCTGAGGTGGAAAGATCGCCTGGGCCCAGCAAGTTGTCACTGGGGTGGCTGTGAGTGTGCCACTGCACTCCAGCTTGGGCGACAGAGTGAGACGCAAAAAAAAAAAAGCTTTAAAAAAAAAGAGAAGAGAAGGCAAGGAGGGTATATCAGGAACACAAGTGGAGAGCATCTCTTGGTTTTGGTGAGGCCAATCCAGCAGCTGTCAAATCATGGTGGGTCAATAATGTGTACCGGAAGGAGAAAGGGAAGAGTTGCTGGCATCAAGTCACACCTTAACACAAATGGTGGAGCGGGCCGCAGAAACCAGCCTCTTCCCCTTTCTGTCCTGTGCATATTCTTCATGTTAGCCTACTATTCTAATCATTTATTCACTACGTGCCAAATGATCATTTTCTTATAATTTGTTATTTTTTTTTGAGTTGGAGTCTCACTGTCGCCCAGACTGGAGTGCAATGGCCGCTCCCGGCCACTGCAACCTCGACCTGCTGGGCTCCGGCGATCCTTCTGCCTCAGCCTTCTGAGTAGCTGGAACTACAGGCGTGTGCTACCACACCCGGCTAATTTTTTGATTTATTGTAGAGATGAGGTCTCGCCTGCCCAGGCAGGTCTCGAACCCGCGGGCTCAGGCAATCCACTCACCTCAGCCTCCCAAAGCACAGGATTACAGGCTGAGCCACCGAGCCTGGCTAATTTGTTTATTACTATTTTTATTTTCATGATCACATTAGATTTTTGCGCATAAGAGCCTGCAGGGGACTTTGTTTATTAGTTTATAACTTAAAATGAATATTTTATACAGGAACATTTTAAACAGAGGCAGGAAAACCCTTAACCCAGTTTTATCTTATGCTAAAATTTTATTATCACTAATTCTCAGACCTCCAAGCCCTGTGTAAATAATCCTTGAGGAATGGGTGTTATCAATTATTGATAACTATTAAATTATCATGGAGTTTGAGTCTCCCCTAAGTATGTCTCATAACTGCAGAGCAGGGAAAGAGCCCCAGCTCCCTCCTAGGTTTCCTGCTCAGACAAAGCTGAACTCAGCCCAAGTGCCTGGACATCTCAGAGTGGGTCAGCACTGAGCCCACGGCTACTGCACTGCTCTGCAGGGCACCCCAGGGTGGAACACCCCAGGGTGGGGCAACCTAGGCTTAGGACATCCTGTAGGATGGGAGAATGAAGCCATCCTCCAGGAAATTCCTGGCAGGGACATGTGACCCTGATATCTTCCACAAGCTGGGGACGGAGGCTGCATTTGGAGTTTGTCTCCCTTACTATCTGGCATGGTCTGAATTGTGTTCTCCAAAAACTCACATGTTGAAGCCCTAACCTCCAGTATCTCAGGCCGTGACTATATTTAGAAACAGGACCTTTAAAGGGTGATTCAGTTAAAGTGGGCCAGGCCCTAATCCAATATGTCTGGTGTCTTTATAAGAAGAAATTTGGACACAGGCACATACAGAGGGAAGACATGGGGAGAAGACGGTCATCTGCAAGGAGAGAGGCTTCAGGACTCAACCCTGCTGACTGATCTCAGACTTCCAGCCTCCAGAATTCAAAGACAATGAACTTCTTTTGTTTAAGCCATGCAGTCTTGGTACTTCAGAATGAGAGCCCTAGCAAGCTAACACATCATCTGCACCCATCTCTTCCACCATGCCAGGTACCCTCACAAGCCACTCTCTTCTTTTATCCCAGGATGTCCGCAAGGAAGAAAACATCACTTTTCCAGGGTGTATAGGACACCAACACTGAACCAACCACACTTGTGGTAAAAGCAGCAGAAAAAGGACACTTACTTTCCCCATTGGGAATAACCTTAGAGATTAGGAGACAGATGGATCTGGCCAGAGCAACTCCTGACCTTCTTCAGCACATTCTCCACATAAGCTGTCAAGACTCACCTGGGCTTTTGGGTGCGGAATAGGGAGGTAGATGAGGCCTGATATCCTCAGAGTTTACCTGGCCTCCTCAGGGTTTTCAGCATCTTCCTCTCTCCTCTGCTGTCAAAACCGAGTGAGGAAAAAACAAAAAACAAAAAACAGGGAAAGATGGGAATTTCAGCCACCCACATCCTTGCATTGGCTAACAGCTTTTAAGAGACATTTTGGGCTGAGGACAGTGACTCAAGCCTGTAATCCCAGCACGTTGGGAGGCCGAGGTGTAGGGATTGCCTGAGCTCACAGATTCGAGAACAGCCTGGGCAACTTGGCAAGACCTCATCTCTACAATAAATCAAAAAATCAACTGGGTGTGGTAGTGTGCGCCTGTAGTTCCAGTTACTTGGAAGGCTAATGCGGAAGGATCGCCAGAGCCCAGCAGGTCGATGCTGGGATGGCCATGAACATGCCACTGTACTCCACCCTGGATGATGGAGTGAGACTTCAACACACACACACACACACACACACACACACACACACACACACACACACAAGACATTTTGACAAACCTTAAACTACAAATAGCCTTAAGCTAAAAAATGGCATTCTGGCTATGTAGTCTCAGGTAGGAAGGTTTAGAAGAGCCCAGTGAAGCCTCCTTGGTGCCCTTCAAGACATCCCAAAAGAGCCAGCTGCCTGATTAAAGCCAGGACCTGTCCTCCTTTTGATCTGCCTTACATTTCATAGATTGCAGTGTTGACAGCATGTCTTCCTGTTAGATATGGTGACCACTAGGACCCTTTCTGTATTCTTCATGGACAATATAGACATGGAGAGGACACAGACTCTGGGCTCATATTTGTGTCTGTTTGTACCGTAGATCTGTGGCTTAATATGTGTGACCTTGAACCAGTTACTTCTTCTTTCTGTGCCTCAGTTTCCTCATATGTAACTCCCTCGTAAGGTTTGGTGAGGATTAAATGAGTTAGTACAGGACCCTAGCACATTGTAGGAGTGTTTAACAGCATTATCATCATGACTAGCTATGAGCCTTGGTTTCCCCACCTATAGCATGGAGCCAACAATACTTATTTTATATGAATTATTGTGAGGGTCAAATGAGATATGGAATGTCAGACATGTGGCACATAATAGGTACTCAACTAATGTTTGTTCCTTTTCCTTTTCTACTATTTTAGGGAAAGCTGGTAATTCAGTAACACCCCATCTGGCAGGAACATCCATTTTTCCTGATATCCTTAACATCTAAACACTTACAGCTGAGTGGCCAATCATGCCTTGAGGAATCCAGCTTTATTCAAGTGAAACCTTCACCAGTGGCCTACTGATTTCCCCTTCTCGCATACAAATTTTGTTTCATCTCTCACTATGTCAGACACAAAGCAGACCACATTCTGAGATTTATCTCATTTAATCCTCATAACAACACTGTGAGGTAGATACTATCATCCCCATTTTATAGACAAGGGAACTGGGGCTTAAAGTAGTTAAAGGACTTGTCAAGGTAATACTGCTGGTGAAGGTCACAGTCCAGTCTTGAAACTCACATCCTCCTGACTCTCCAGCCTAACCTTGAACCATTGTGGTTTCCAGACCCAGAGCCATTGGAAGCTGCCATGTCAAAAAGCCTGTCACAGGCAGAAAAAGGGGAAGTGGCAGAGGAGTAGAGTGGTCTTAGGCTGCTTCCAGGAGAGGCAAGGAATCCTACTGGGACCAACAGGAGCTAAGCATTATTCCCGTCCAGCCCCACCTACCATCCTGCTTCCTCGTCTTTGTTCAAGAGCTGTTTCTTTGTTTCCCGAACATTGACAGCTTGTTTCATTTTTTAAAAAAACAGTTTTATTGAACTTTATTTTACATATCACACAATTCATCCATTCACAGTGTATAGTGCATGGCTTTTTAATATTGAAAGTATGTAGCATGGATTTAATATGCCCAATGAGCAGCCATTTTAACATTGCCTAAATCTCATGTTTTTCTAGCAGTTCACTTAACTTACCCACCCTGTAATCACTAGCCAAGGACAGAACCAGTTTCTCAGAGGTAGTTATTGATAATTGTTTTACAACTCCCCGTCCCAGCTTAACTCGTAATAATTAACTTTTCTGTTTCAAGTATTTGCCTCCACCCAAGACTCGAGTTAACCTAATCAGCCCTTTGTGATCTTCATGACACAGACAGACCCCACCACCATGACAGCAATCATGTGACTAACCCACCCATCTTCCTGCTGTCCATCATCTGACATCAGTACCTGCCCCTTGGTGATGACATGGAGCAGACCACCACCCAATCACCTTAATGACCTTCCCTCATCAAAGAGAAGGGTTAAAAGGACTCAACCACAAGCAACCAGTCACCATTGCCAGGCCATTGCGACCACTGCCTTGCTAAGCTATGGTATGGCCATGTGCTCTTTGAGCTATGGCTGTCGCCATGTTTCCTGGCTTTGGCCCCCTTCCCTACTTTGGGGAGGTGAATCTCCTTTTTCTTTCTCTCTCTCTCTCTAATTTACTTTTTAAATAAACTATATTTTCTCATCTAACGTCTATGCAATTCTTCCCATCTTTCATGTGGTACCAGATTGCACAGTAAACACCCACACCCCCAGTGGGCCTGCCCTAACATTCTGGAAGCCCCACTGGGACTATGACCCTAACAAATATATTCACAGAGTTGTGTATCTACCACCACAATCATAAAATCATTGTCATTACTCCAAATTGTCATTAGAACATTGTCATCACCTCCTACCCGTTGGCGTTGTACCCTCGATCCTCCCAGCCTCAAGAAACCACTAAACTACTTTGTCTTTACAGATTTGCCTATTCTGGGAATTTACTATATATGGAATCATACAATTTACAGTCCTTTGTGACTGGTTTCTTTCATTAAGCATATGTTTTCAAGACCTGGTTTTAAAGTAAATTAAAAAATGGCAAAGGTCAATGTCCAGGACCTGTTACAAAGTAGAGAGACTCAATAAATACTTCGTGAATTGAAAGGTAATTTTTTTTTTTTTTGAGTTGGAGTCTCACTCGGTCACCCAGACTGGAGTGCAGTGGCCGCTCCCGGCCACCGCAACCTTGACCCTCTGGGCTCCGGCGATCCTTCCGCCTCAGTCTTCCGAGTAGCCGGAATTCCAGGCACACGTTACCACGCCCGGCTGATTTTTTGATTTATTGTAGAGACGAGGTCTCGCTGCCCAGGCGGGTCTCGAACCCGCAGGCTCAGGCCATCCACTCACCTCAGCCTCCCAAAGGCGCGGGATTACAGGCTGAGCCACCGAGCCCGGCGAAAGGTAATTTTTTATCATACATGATTCCCTTAAGTAATCAAGAAAAGACCACTACATTCGTCCCATTCTTTTAAAAAGTAGAGAACTGAATGATACATTCTTGACAATTTTCCATTCAGAATAGATAAAGTCTAAGATTAGTCTTCAAGGTTTCTCAGTTGTTGGAAAACTAACTTTCTGGAATTATCTAACTTGTAGTTAATATTTTACCACACTGTATGTTCACTCTGTTTTTTTTATTTGCTTAATTTGTTCTTTATCTGTCCGATGCTATCAAACTTCATTCTATATGCCATACTACTGATTTCTACATTCCTCTCTCTCTTACTGTGTCCAATCTTAGGTGGTTAGTTTATTGTTAGTGTTTTAAACACCATACTGGGTTGCCTCTCTTATTCATTTATTCATGTGCTCTCTTCTCTCATCACTGAGGAAAATTTAAGATATACTGGACCAAGACCAGTCTTTGAAAACACTCTTTGTATGTTCCCTTATGCTGACGTTATGACCATATTTTTATTTGTTGAATGGTTTATGTGGGATGAGTTTAAACCCTGTTTTGTTGAGTTAAAATATATCACATAAGCCGGGCTCAGTGGCTCAGCCTGTCATCCTGCGCCTTTGGGAGGCTGAGGTGAGTGGATGGCCTGAGCCCGCGGGTTCGAGACCTGCCTGGGCAGCGAGACCTCATCTCTACAGTCAATCAAAAAATCAGCCAGGTGTGGTAGTGCGTGCCTGGAATTCCGGCTCCTCGGAAGGCTGAGGTGGAAGGACCGCCGGAGCCCAGTGGGTCAAGGCTGCAGTGGCCGGGAGCGGCCACTGCACTCCAGTCTGGGCAACAGAGTGAGACTCCAACTCAAAAAAAAAAAAATGTATATATATATATATCACATAAATGACAACCTTTGATTTACCAAATTTACAGGCAGTACTTAACGTTTTACTAATCCAACAGGATTTACTATTTTCATAGTCCTGTTGAAAAGGACTTTATGCTTATTCCTTGAGAGGGTTAAGTAGTGAGAAACCTTCAACTACTAGGATCAGGTATTTTCCTTTGTGAGGACTGGAGAAATATTTTCACCATTTCTTATTTTTAAATTTTAAACTTGCGAATTCTTCTGAAGCTACTAAAACAATAGCAATGGTTTATGTACTGTATATCGCTAGGGCTTGCGGTTTGTGCATATCTCTAGTTTAAATAAGTACAGGCTGGGCATGGTGGTTCATGCCTGTAATCCCAGCAATTTGGGAGGCCAAAGCAGAAGAATCACTTGAGGCCAGGCGTTTGAGAGCTACCTGAGCAACATAGCAAGACCCTGACTCTACAAAATAAAAATAATAAAGAAAGAAATATAAAGCAGAATTAGTCAAGCAGAAGAATCTCAGAGGGGGGGGGGAGAAAGAAAGAAAGAAGTATAAAGAAATTATTTCTCTGTTTCTATTTCACCTTCTCCAAATTCCTGATTCTAATGTTGAGTCTTCACATAACTCCAAGCCCACCTGGCAGTGGCAGCTGCCGGCCCAGGTGAAAAGTTGGGTGTGGGGCTATCTCCTAGTTGCACCCCACATGATCCTGACTTCCTCCTGACAGTCGCCGCAATCTGCAACAACCGCTTTTATGATTGTACATGAGAATTCTTGCCTTTCTAGGAAGTTTGTCATTTGTCTTAGCAAGCTAGGCTGTTGGCTGCAGGGGATGTCTAGTGGGTCTAGACCCAGACCTAGTCCCTCCTTCTCAAGGCTTTTCCCCACCTCCTTCCCCCCCCTGGCCCTTGGGCTCCATGCCTGGGTCTCCCGTGGCCACCTTGTCCTTGATTTACTGTTTGTCCCACGGAACTCTGTTTCTGGCTGATTATAATTGGCAGGCAGCCAGATGCCCCATCTGCCAAGGGCGGAAGTCACATCAGGAATGGGCTTCCCTGTAAGACTGTGGGCTAGCTCAGAATCTTGTCACTTTGTATAGGACTTCCTCATTCTTGGCACGTAATTGTCTTTGACCTCCAGAGCTGACAAGTGTTTCCCAGCCTTGGTATTGTTCCCTTTACTAGAAACTATCTGGTTCTCTCCCAATTATCTTTTCTTTTCTTTATTTTTTTGAATTGGGGTCTCATTCCATTGCCCAGGCTGGAGTGCAGTGGCATGCTCACAGCCACTCCAGTGTCAACCTGCTAGGCTCCGGAGCCTGCCAAGTAGCCAGAACTACAGGTGTGTGCTACCATGCCTGGCTAATTTTTTGATTGTAGAGACGAGGTCTCACTATGTTGCCTGGGCTGGTATCGAACCTGAAGGCTCAGGCTATCCTCTCATCTGCCTCCCCAAAGTGCTGGGATTACAGACTTGAGCCACTGCACCTGGCCCCTCTCCCAATTTTCTATAGACCTACATCCTCATGACAAAAATTGGAAAATCATATCTAGAGTTCCATCCAAAGATACATAGAGCCCCCACATGTGCCTACAATTCATCCACTCTCAAGTCATTACTTTAAAAACATAGTTGATATTTGGTTCTGAGGCCAGATGGCACAAAATTTTTTATTCACTCACAGTATGGTCATCAACTATTACAATCTTTCAGAAAAGTAATTGAATAATCTATGTCAGGATCACTTAAAAACTCAGAATTCCTCATTTCACTCCTAGGAATTTATCTTAAAGACATCAACAGATGTGCACCAAAATTTGTTCTGCACCGAGAAAATTTGGATACAGACTAACAGCCCCCAAATAGGACTAAATATAACATGGTACATCAATATAGTGAAATGTTATATAACTACTATTTTTTTAACATTGTTTTTAAGGTGAAGGAAAGTCTTCAACTTTTTGAAGATTCTTTTAAAAATATGAGGATATAAATGAAAAGTATGATATAATACTTTAGGTAATAATATGATCTCAGTTTTGTACAGAAAAGGAAAATATTTGCATATGGGCATGTGTAGGGTAAATGCAAAGCATTTGTATTTATTATATCTCTGCATGGTAGAATGACTGGTGATTCAAAAAATATTTTTTCTGTTTTTTTCAAATATTTTGCAATGACTATGTTGCTTTCCTAATCAGAAAAACAACTATTTTTTATCTGCTAAGAGAAATTAGGCCACAAAAAAGCAAAAACAATTAATTAATTATTTATTTATTTTTGAGTTGAGAGTCTCAATCTGTCACCCAGACTGGAGTGCAGTGGCCGCTCCCGGCCACCGCAGCCTCGACCTGCTGGGCTCCAGCGATCCTTCTGCCTCAGCCTTCCAAGTAGCTGGAACTACAGGCGCGTGCTACCACGCCCGGCTAATTTTTGATTTACTGTAGAGATGCGGTCCCATCAAGTTGCCCAGGCGGGTCTCAAACCCGCGGACTCAAGCAATCCACTCACCTCAGCCTCCCAAAGTACTGGGATTACAGGCTGAGCCACCGAGCCCGGCCTTTATTTTTATCTGCTAAAAGAAGCTAGGCCACACACACACAAAAGCAAAAACAATTAAACACAAACCCAAAGGACTTTGCCTGTTTTTTTTTTTTTTTCTTAACTATTTCACCCCATCGTTCTCACTGATGTAGAAAAAAAGAGAGAAACTGACATTTATAATGCTAAGAATATAAATCTACCAGTAATTCTGGAAGGTACATATATATCTTTCCCATTTTAGAGGTCAGAAAACAAAACCACAAAGAAAAGGGTAGGAAACACCACTGGCCTCAAAGGTAGGTCTTCTCATGTCTACCCTGTACCCACTAATATATATTTATATTTTACTTTGCGTCTTATTATGCACCTGGGCTTTCTCATTTAATGGGATAAACTTCCCTTTGGTAACAAAAATATTCTACTTTTCATAAAATTATCAGTGTAGCTAACTTTTACTGGCTAAGATTTTGTCTAAACAGTACCAACCCTTTGAATAATTATACTAAAAATGTAACCTAATTGATCTGAATACAATTAAATAACTGCAATAGTTTGTACAAGCTGGGTGCAGCATTTTTGCATGTGTCTTGTTTTGGTGCAGTAATAACTGAGTAAAAAATGAGTGTCTGATACACAACTCTTAGAGAAGTAATGGCTTAGTGTGAGAAAGTTGAAGAGGTTCTCTTTTGAGTTCCTCATAAAAGATGCTTCTAACTGGTGGCATTAAATTTTCCCTGTCCAGGTGAAAGTGAATATGGCTGTGCAAACAGCCTTTAACAACCCTTGTCATCTGGATCTGAGAGACAAGTCTAGATATGTCACTCTAGATATGGCATAATCTTGCCACTTGTCTGTACCTGCAGAAACCCTGCCATTGTGTAACGATGACCACTGTGTCATGCTTATCTGTTATCTTATGACTTAGAAGAAACTGAGCAGCATACCTGAGTTGGGCAAAGCACAGCTATTATTCTACATATTTTACAATAAGGAAATGGGTTCAGAGAAGTGAAGCAATTTGTCCAGGGCCATGTAACTTTGAGTGCATGGGTCAGAGTGACTTACACGTGTGGATCTTGAGCACTGAAATGTGACCGTTCAAACTGAGACGTGCTTAAAGTATAAACTAGGCTTTGGACTTCAAACACTTGGACTGAAAAAGAATGTAAAATACCTTACCCATTAGTCATTTAAAAATTGTTAATTTGTAAATATCAATTGCATGTTTAAACGTTTATTTTGGATACATTGAGTTAAATACAATAGATCATTAAACTTAATTTCATCTTTAAAATTTTTTTACCTGTTTTAATGTGGTTACTAGGAAATTTTAAATTACAAATGTGACTTGAATTATTTCTATTGAGCAGAGATGTCACAGAACTCTATGTTAAATGATATCAATGAGAATACAGTAAAGTTCTTAAAACAGTAAACTTTCCAAAAATGTTCACTTTTTTCTCCACCACTTTTTCTCACCAGAACACCCAAGCCTCCTGACTTTCTCTCCCATGGTCCAGATACATTCAAAACCATTGTTCTAGTTTCATTCAGATATATTCAAAATCGTTGTTCTATTTCCATCTGGATTTCTCTTTAGTAAGAGCATTTTTTTTTAGTCATGTGTTCTTTGAAATCTTATGATTACAGTTTGTAAATAGCAAGTTAGAAACTGGGAACTCAAGCCAAGATTCCGAAACTGCATTGCCTTGGAGCAGAGGCATCAGAGAATGCACTTATTCATAAACTCATCACAGGTGCTTGTGAAAAGATACACTGACACTGAGGCAGGAAATGCACACAAGACAATTCATTCGCATTGAAGCTCACTGAGTATCAATCTGGTTACGATATAAATTATTCATGCATTCCTCCATGCCACCCTCATGTCGAAGGCTGATGTCAGGGCAGGACCCACAGTTCCTCTCATGACCCTGGTGCTGAGCAGCTGTGTACAGGGTCAACACCCCATCCTAGATTCTGCTCTTATTCTCTCTGTGGTGAGGGTTCACCCAAGCGGGCCCGGAGGCTACGACTGGCACCTAATTGACCACTACAATCAGGTTTCCTTGTCCAGCTGCCAGAAGACAGATGAATTCATCCAGCATCCAGCCCGGCACTCCCGAGTAAACAACTAGAGATAATTTATGGAACTGATTTATGCTACTCCTCTTTCTACAAATAATTTATGGTGGCTATGTAATATAAGTGGCCTTTTATTGAATTTACAAAATTGTCCCCTAATTTTATGTTGTAGATGTCTTGGAATGACATATCCATATGCTATAGGGCCCAGACATGTACAATGATGAAGAGTAGGGCAACAGGGAGTGGTGGGGACTGTGCCCAACTGAAGAGTCACTGCCCAACCTAGGCAGGTTGTTGCCTTGTGAGGATGCACCTGGTGTTGCAAATTCTCAGGTTTGTCACAAAAAGTCGGATTCCTAGATTTTAATGTTGAAATGTTGTCTATTGGTCCAATTCAACCAACCTGTGTATAATCTCTGATCTTGTTGGTTTACTTATGTAAATAGCAGGCTTACATGGGAAGGGACACTAACTTCTATTCTCCCATATTCTTTTTTGTTCCTTCTACCCCTCATCCCTCCTTACCTAGTACATAGCATTTATATCAATTATGACTTTCAAAATTAAACACCAATTTACCACCTTGATAGCTGCTCCAGATTCCTCTTCTTAATCTCTTTTGTGTTCTTCTCTTTGTTTCTCGAAGTGCTCTAGACTCCTAGAGAGGAGGGGAAGCATGATTAGGAGTCAGTAATGGCTCTTTTCTGACCACATGTCCCCATCTACAGGAAAACGTGGTCATATCCCCCTTTCCGTGTTCCATCTTTGGTGTTACCAGGGCGTGGCCACGGTGGCAGGGGCCCAGGAGACAAGAGGGGAAGGATTCCAGGTTGGGGTTCAGAAGGTCTCTCCCTCGTCTTAAGGTAGCTGTTGAAGTCATGCCTGGATCCATTTCCATAAATCTTGCACCGCGTGTGACTGAGACCCCACCCTGCTCTGCTCCCAGCTCCCCTTTGCCTGCCATCTTTGGGAATGCTCTTCCTTTTATGGGGTGCAGATAGCACCCTTCACATAAGGAACTCCATCTTAGAAAATGACTCCGTTTTACATTTCAAAAGACATCATGTCAACAGGGATCTGATGCTGTCCTCAACAATAAGGACTACATCAATAAGGACTGCATCCAACCCAATAAGTACTTAACCAAGCATACGCCTTTCGGATATCCGTCCTCACCAGAGGATTTTGTAGCCATAAAAAGGCAGGACTTCATCAGTTCGCTCCAGCCATCTTTACCAGACACCATTTTGCTATCACTCATGATAAGCACCTAGCAAGTGCCGCTGGAGGCCCTGCCCCATCTACCACCAGAGGCTCATCACCAAGGTCCTGCCCACATCGAAAGACTCCTCCTTGGCACGCTCAGTGGCTCAGCCTGTAATCCTGGCACTTTGGGAGGCTGAGGCAAGTGGATTGCCTGAGCCTGCGGGTTCGAGACCAGCCTGGGCACTTTGGCGAGGCCTCGTCTCTACAATAAATCAAAAATTAGCTGGGCATGGTGGGCATTGCCTGTAGTTCTGGCTACTTGGAAGGCTGAGGTGGAAGGATCGCTGGAACCCAGCAGGTCGATGCTGGGGTGGCTGTGAGTGTGCCTCTGCACTCCAACCTGGGCAACGGAGTGAGACACCAACACAAAAAAAAAAAAAAAAGGGAAAAGAGACTCGTCCTTAAAGACGCCTGCCTGACATACCATCCATGCCAGCCCAGGAAGAATTCTACTCATTTCACTTTCCCCTGGATTGGTTCATTAACTCTTTCTCCAGCCGGGCTCGGTGGCTCAGCCTGTAATCCCAGCACTTTGGGAGGCTGAGGTGAGTGAATTGCCTGAGCCTGTGGGTTGGAGACCCAGCTGGGCAACTTGGCGAGACCTCATCTCTACAATAAATCAAAAAATCAGCTGGGTGTTGTAGCGTGCTCCTGTATTTCCGGCTACTCGGAAGGCTGAGGCGGAAGGATCGCCAGAGTCCAGCAGGTGGAGGCTGCGGTGGCTGGGAGCAGCCACTGCACTCCAGTCTGGACGACAGAGTGAGACTCCAACTCAAAAAAAACAAAAAACAAAAACAAAAAACTTCTTTCTCCATTCTTTGTCTCTTGATGTTAATGCTACTTTGCTTGCTGTAGGATATTTAATCTATACCATTTCTATAAGGATTAAGTATACTATTATGTATAGTTTGCAATACTGATGGACTTGTGGAATGACTTAAGCCTGTGTGCCTATGGCCCTGATTACTGAGTAAATAGGTAGTATTAAGAATTTCTGACTGGATGCACTAGCTCATGCCTGTAATTCCAGCACTTCAGGAGGCCAAAGCAGGAGGAGTGCTTGAGTTCAGGAGGTGGAGACCAGTTTAGGCAATACAGCAAGAGCTTGTCTCTACACAAAAATTAAAATTTAGTCCCAGCTACTCAGGAGGCTGAGGCAGAAGGATTGCTCTGAGCCAGGAGGTCAAGGCTGAGGTGAGCCATAATTGTGCCACTGCACTCCAGCTCAGGTGACAGAGTAAGACACTGACTCAAAAGGAAAAGAAGGAGAGGGAGAAGGAAAAGGAGAATTATTGCCTTTTACAATTAAGATAGCATCAATACAATAAAAATCTAACATTATGAAAAGACACAAACATGTGTAGACCTGGTTATCTCTAATCTCACCCTGCTCATAACATGGGACTTGTTCTGTAATGAGGGCCATTGCCTCCTACAGTGCTCCCACATTCAACCAGATACTTTGTCTTTGACAAGAAACCCTGGAGTCCTAAAGAAACCTGGACTATTTCTGCACAAGTAACCAAAATCTTCAAGTAGAATTTAGTTAGGTAGTTGGCTATTTTGAGTCTAACAGGTAGTTTACTTGGTTCTTTGGTTTATGATTTTTCCTGTAGTATTAATAAAGACACAAATTGATTTATGTCAACAGGAAGCAGATCCAGACTACTTTTTTAAATCAACAAATAAAAATTGTATATATTTAGGGTGTACCACATAATATTTTGATATACATATACACTGTGGAATAGCTAAATCATGCTAATTAACATATGAAATCTACTTTCTTAGGAAATTTCAAGTATACAGTACATTGTTACTAACTATGGTCACCATGTTGTAGAACAGATCTCTTGAACTTCTGTCTAAATGAAATTTTGTATCCTTTGATCATCTCCCTATCACCCAACCCCCAGCCCCTGGTAACTATCATGCTGTTCTCTGCTGCTATGAATTAGACATTTTTAGATTCCATATATAGGTGAAATCAGTATTTGTCTTACTGTGCCTGGCTGATTTCACTTACCATCATGTTCTCCAGGTATATCCATGTTGTTGTAACTGATAAGATTTCCTTCTTTTCAAAGGCAGAATAGTATTTCATTATGTATATATACCACATTATAAGAATCCATTCATCCACCAATGGACACTTATGTTGATTTCTTGTCTTAGCTATTGTGAATAACGCTGTAATAAACATGGGACTGCAGATAGCTCTTGAACATACTGATTTCATTTCCTTTGGATATATACCCAGCAATGGAATTGCTGGGTCATCTGGTAGTTTGATTTTTAATTTTTTGAGGAAGCTCTATACTGTTTTCCATAATGATTATACCAATTTGCTCTCCCACCAACTGTGTAGCAGAATACCTTTTCTCCACATAGACTACTTCCATATTGGTGCTCCCAAGTTAAAATCTGAAGAACTACAATATTACTACAAAAAATGTTAAAGCACTTTTTTTCTAATTGAAAGAAGACAGCTGCATTTTCAGAAAATGGGTTGAGAAACACTTGTGCAGCAACATTTGCTCCATCTGCACAAAAACCCAGACATGTAGCGGGAAGGTTTGTTCATGTATGGACCAGAGTGTGAGTAGATATAGCATTGATGGTGTCAGACTGGGGTCTGCCACAGTGCATCTACTGTACAGGAGATACGTGGAAAGAACAGTTTCCTGTCAAACACTCTAACTGTGGTAGATGAAACACAAGATACAGACTACAAAGTTTTACTGTTGTTCGAACTGTTCCAGTCACGTGCACAGCACAGAGTGTGTTCCTTTAAGGGTTGTTCACTCAGTCTTAGAGCCTGGGGGCTCTTTTAGATTTCTGTGGCTGGGGACACCAATGAAGACATTTCAAATTTCTCTTTAGGGAACATCCTAATCCCCACTTTTGGGGATCTGGTGAATTCCAAGACTACATTTTACACTTGAGGGCACAAATTTTTGCTTCTGTATCTTGTCTTGGGCAACACATATTTACTTACATTTTGTGTTTGGGAACTCCAAGGGTGGCTATCTTCAGAGAACATACTCCATACTTTGGGCACGTTGTGCTCTCTCCATGCTCTGGCAGATTAGAAGTAGTCTATGTGGCGAAAAGGGACTCTGCTACACAGTTGGTGGGAAGGCAAATTGGTAGAATCATACTTTTCTTGTCCCGTACTCTGTAGCTGGGCTTCATCTAGCACCCCTTGCATTCTAATTTTAGAGCACAATACGTGGCCAACATTTTAAAATTCAAGGTGTGTCTTGATGCTTCACATTTTGTATCCTGGGTACTCAGTGCTTCCCAATATTATGATTTCAGGTACATTTTATAACTTCCAAGTGTGGTATGCAGTCATTGTTTGAGGCATCTCAGTCTCTTTCTGGGTACACCTCCAAGTGTATAATGATTCTGAGATGTGGCAGATTTTCTTCCAGCTGAGTCTTCAGAGAGGCTACACTGGAGAATGACTCACACAAAAAAACTTAATCACATAACTTGGTGCTTCAACAGCAAGATCTAAATTTCCCTAAAGTGAATCTGCTGCCTCCCATTGTTTTGTCACCTGGTGTCCACATTTCTTGGCATTGCTCTCCTTATGCTCATCTTGTCTTCATGATAACTTCAGAGCAAGCATTTAGAAAGTCTGCCTCTGGGCCACAGGCAATTGGTATAAAATTGGACACTTGGCCAGAGCTGGCCATTCACTATATCTTAGCCTCACTGCAGGCTACAACGAAGTGATCCAAGGGTGGGGTCTTGACCCACATTGGGCTAGTCAGCCTCTTTCCCTGGAATTTTAAAACTAGAAATGAGAAAGAATGAGCATCTGGTCTGCCCAGTAGATGCAATTGTCATATGGATCTATGCACACAGAGGAAGTTCAGCAATTAGCAAGGGAAGAAAGGCCACCCACCAGAAAAGCAGAGCAGAAGGAGGGAGGAAGGGAGGGCATCCCAGGCTTGTCTGGGTCCTTCTGTTCATAAGCACATCTCCATCCCTACTCTCTCATGGCTTCTAACCTAGCATCCTTTCAAGAAATCCCCCTGTTTTCTAAATGTTGTTCTACTACTTGCAACCAAAGTTGTCCTTATTATTGCAGTGAAGATAGGTCACATGCTACCAACATAAACAAGTAAACAGCTGTTGCATTTTATGCCCAGGGTGTGTTCCTAAAGATTTTTTTTTTTTTGAGTTGGAGTCTCACTCTGTTGCCCAGGCTGGAGTGCAGTGGCATGATCATGGCCACCCCAGTGTTGACCTGCTGGGCTCAGGTGATCCTCCTCCTCAGCCTTCCAAGTAGCCAGAACTACACCTGGTTAAATTTTTTTTGATTATTGTAGAGACGAGGTCTCACCAAGTTGCCCAGACTGGTCTCGAACCCACAGGTTCAGGCAATCCACTTGCCTCGGCCTCCCAAAGTGCTGGCATTACAGGCTGAGCCACCGAGCCCAGCCAAGATCTTTTATAATTTATACTGGATGGCTATTTCTGTGTCTCAGCCAAGGTGGTACCACTGTCATTACTATAAACACAGTGTGCAATTTACTTGGTCCTTCTGCTTTGATTACATCAAAAGTCACAGGGCTGTTTTTTCTTTCTTTCCTTTTAAGTATTTTAAAATCTGGGAGAGAGAAGAGAATTTCTGGTGGTTATAAAAGGTGGCTAAATGTTATCCCACATTCCTTCCTTCAAAAATCCAAGATTTAGCTTTCACAGATATTGCCAGATTTCCAAATGACTGTATGAATTACTCTTTCACAAGCAGTATAGGAGATTTCCAGTGACTCCATATTTCAGCAATGTTCAATATCATCAGTCTTTTTCAATGTCGTCATTTTACACCATTAGACAGTGTGTGTGTAGTGGTATCACCTTATAGTTTCAATTTACATTTTCCTAATGACTAAGGGGATTTTAGCACCATTTCATATGTTTATGGCCATTTGAATATTGTATTCCATGGTGTATCTGCCCGAGTCTTTTGCCCATTTTCCTATTGGGTTGATTATGTCTTACTGCTTGACTGAGGTTCATTATATATTCTGGGTTTAAGTCTTTCGTTGGATATATATTGCAAAAATCTTTTCCCACTGTGGCTTTTCCTTTCACCTCTTATTGGTATCTTTTGATGGACAGAAGTGTTTTATTTTAATGAAAATAAAATGCAAAGAAAAAAACGTTTCATTTTTTATTTTGTGGTTAGGGCTTTTTATGGTTTCCTTAAGAGATCTTTGTCTCAAGGTCATGAAGCTATTCTGCACTGTTTGCCTCTAAAAGTTTTATTGTTTTATCAACCCGAGTTAGGTCATCTGTCCACCTGGTGGTCCCACATACTAATTCTGTGTAGTATCTTGTATGCCTCACATCTACACTCCCAATTAGCATTTTAGCTAGACACAAACTGGGTGACTAGGACTAGGTAACACCTCAGTTAAAGAAGATAGTATCTGAGAGATGTTCATTTAGCTGCAGGTAACAAAAACTGGAAAAGCTGTGGCTTAAGTAAAGTAGGACAGTGGTTGTCAATTCTTGTTGCACGCTAGAAGCATCTGGAAGTTTTTTAAAGATCAAATTTCTGAGTTGCACTTCATATCAATTACATCAGAATCTTTTGAGATGAGGTCCAGGCAGCAATAATTTTTAAAGCTTCTCTGGTGAGAAAGTAGGAACCACCGGTTAGGGCTTCTACATAAGAAGAAGTCTGAAGTTGGGCAGTACAGGGCTTGTGTGGTAGCGTCACAAAGCATTAGGAACCCCAGGTCCCAGAGTTCTCAACTCCACTATCCCTGGGGGTGAGTCCTTCATCCTCATAGGCATAAGCTAACTGCTAAAGCCCCAGACATCAGGTTCATATTCCACACAACAGGAAGGAAGTAAAAACCTCACTTAACAACTTCTGCTGGATTATCAGTGATAGGAACTTCATTATATTGCCACTTACATCTGCAAGGGAGACTGGGAAAGGTATGCATTTAGTTGGGCACATTGTTCTGTTAGTAAAGAACAGTGGAGAATTGATATTAGACAGACAACTATCCATTTCTGCCACAAAGGTGCTGATTGAGCAAAAACCAGCAGATGTCCGCTAGAGATAGTTCTGTCTTAATCCATTTGAGGCAGCTATAATAAACTACCATAAACTGATGGCTTATAAACATCAGAACTTTATTTCTCACAGTTCTGGAGGCTGAAGTCCAAGATCAGGGCACTCATAGATTCAGTGTTTGGTGAGGGCCTACTTCCTGGCTCATTGTCTTTGCTTTGCCCCCACACAGTAGAAAGGATAGGGGATTCTCTGGCATCCCTTTTATAAGGGCACCAATTCCATTCATGAGGGCTCCACCCTCATGACTTAATCACATCCCAAAGACCCCACCTCCTGATACTGTCACCTTAGGGGTTAGGGCTTCAGCACAGGAATTTGGGGGGAGCATAAATATTCAGACCATAGCACATCCATGTCTCTGGGATCCCTTTGGTATATAGTGGAAGAAACGTGTATGCCATACAATCTGATTATAAGTAACATAAATGTGCATTTTCTAAAAAGAGCAGCACATTTAAATCTCATTTTACTTGTGTCTTATTGAAAATGAGGTCGTCACCTTAGTGAAATATTTTTTCTTAGGCTTTTTTTCCCCCTAAGTCACCTTATAATTTAAGATCATATTTTTCCTAAATGGTATGATAAAAAAAGAAGCAAGAATGCTCAAAGTGTCTTGAGGGAAAATATACATGAGGTACTGTTGGTAAGATAAGAAACTGCTCTTTCGTGGCAGGCTTTGAGTGCCAGGCTAAGGAGGCTGGATTCATCCTGCACAATACACTGAGTGCTCCCCTCAGTTGCCACCTGCCAATTCTTCTCTCCAATAAAGCATAGCTTCTAATTCCTGAATGCTCTCTTGGTTTCTGTTCCTGGTTTTAGTCTCTTGTGAAGCCCAGCTGTTCTCTTTTTATATTTAAGCTAGATCGAGGGGCTTCCGTAACACCAGGCTGAGGTTGTGAGGCTTTGTCCTCATTGGGAGACAGGAGAACTGGGGCCGGATGCATGTAGCCAAAGCAACTGACAAAAGACAGACAGTTGAGAGTTGGCAAGAGAGGAGGAAAGAGAAAGTGAGGGAAAAGCCTGAGATTTGAGCTGCAGTCACTATGAGAGAAAACTATACCCGGCATGGGGAAGGTGGGAGAAGATATATTTGGGGAAAAGGTTTGATAAGGGTTTTTGTTTGTTTGTTTGGGGGTTTAGTTTGTTTGTTTGTTTTGAGACAAGATCTTGCTCTGTTGCCTAGGCTGGAGTGCAGTGATGTAATCATAACTTACCACAGCCTCCAACTCAAGTACCTAGTGAGAGAGAAGATAGCTAGAGAAAGGTTAGGTAGACAGACAGGGTGGGTCTCCCAGTAACAATGTAGCAGGACTCTCCTTGCTTTGGTAAACAAGCTTCCTACCAACCTCTCAAGCTAGAGCTTAACTACTCACTGGTGGGATAGAAAAACAACCAATCGGCTTGCTGCCAAGTACCAACCAATCTGATCGCCATTAGGCCCCTACCTCCTGCTGGTTGGTCTTTAGAACTTAGCATAGCTAGTGTCGATCAATCAGCTCACAGCTAGTGCTAGACAATCAGCTTGGTCTTAGGGCTATATAAGCACCAGGTTTCAGCCCCAGACTGGCAATCCCCTCAGGTCCCTTCCCACTGTGGGAGCATTTCTGTCCTCTCAATAGATCTTGCTTTTTCAATTTTCCAGCCATCTGTGTCCCTCATTCCTCCTGGGTACAAAACAAGAACCCCAGCCTGAAGTGCTGCAGAAGATCATAAGAACCCCGACCTGAGGAGCTGCAGAAGATCATCAGAGCCATGCACCCTGGAGCCTGACTTGCCAGTTGATGGAGCCAGCTGAACTGGGAGAACTGCAGGTAGAAGTTGAGACTCAGAAGCTGAGACACTTCTGAGGGCTGCAACACTTGGGGCTTGACTTGCCAGCCCATTAGAGCCAACAATCCTGGAGCAGGCTTGTCAGCCCACCAAATCAGCAACACTCTCAAGGCTTGGCTTGCCAGTCCATTAGAGCCAACAGTTCTGGTGCTAGGTTTGCCAGTCCATTAAGCTGACCCTCTCTGGGGCTTGGCTGGTTAACTCATTGAGCTGACACTCTTGAAGCACAGGCTGACCTGAAAAATCTGTATCAGTTTTGGCACCCCACATGGGGCTTGACAGAAGTGGGAGTTAAAGTGGACCTATCTCTTTACTTTCATTTCTGAGGATCCTTGTCCTCAAGTTTTACTCTCTCTCTCTCTCAAAATAAACTACCCAGACTCTGCCAGTCAGTAAAAAGCGAATAGCACGACTGCTGATCTCCATATTTTTAGACCTTGTTAGGAAAGTAATCTGAATGTTGTAACCTGGCTCAAACCATGGACCTCCTGGCCAGAGGTTCATGGAAAGTTCGAAGAAAACCCCTCTCTGTCAGGATCTTGCTGCCTAGGGTTTTTGAAAGATCTAGTCTGGTAAGGGGGAATGCTTGGTTTGAGGACTCCAGAGGTACAGTCAACAGTGCATAGGACAGGTATTAATGCATAAGTAAGCACGACTATTCTTACTGACCAGGTCCCTACCACTATACTTGGGTGGAGGTCATGCTAGCATCCAAGGAAATGCCATAAGTGGAGAAGGACAGGGAAGTGAGGGGATACTCTCCTTTTTTTGATCCTTATTCATGTGTGTTTTTGTTGGAGGAGGGAAAGCTTAGGAATGCCTTTCTTTCACTTCTCTCCCTCTCCAGGTGGGCGACAGGCCATCTGGCTATCTGCAGTGTGCACTCCTCAAGAGTGCATCATGGGACACAGGATTCCTTTGATCCTCAGACATTATTTATTTATTTTTTTGAGTCAGTCTCACCCTGTTGCCCAGGCTGGAGTGCAGTGGCACACTTACGGTCACCACAGCCCTGACCTGCTGGACTCAGGCAATCCTTCCACTTCAGCCTTCCAAGTAGCTAGAACTACAGGCATGCGCCACCACACCTGGCTAATTTTTTTTTTTTTAACTGTAGAGATGAGGTCTCACCAAGTTCCAGGCTGGTCTTGAACCCCTGGACTCAGGCAATCCTCTTGCCTTGGCCTCCCAAAGTGCTGGGATTATGACTGGAGCCACCATGCCCAGCCAGGTACTCAGACTTTAAACAGCATCTTATAAGTTGCAGGATGGAGAAAACTGGCCTCTAGAGAGAAGTATCAGTTATAATACAATTGTGCAGCTAGCTAGTTTCTGTGGATGCAAGGGCAAATGGTCCAAGGTCCCATATGTGCAGGCTTTCTTTGCATTATGAGAAAATCCAGACTTTTGTCAACACTGTAGAATTGATTCAGTCCTCCTAGCAGATATCTCAAGGGATAGTCCTAATGGATCAGGGTTGCTAACCCCAGAGGTACCAGTGGGAAAGGCATCAGCTCATGAGGCCACTCCACCTGGTCCGTCTTGCCCTCCTCATTCAGGTCCTCCTTGTACTTCAAACCGTTCCCACTCTGAAGACTCTCACTCTAGAACTCCAGCATTGCTTATGCCCCTACAAGAGATGCTTGATGAATATGGCCCTAGTAAGGTACAGGTACCCTTTTCCCTATGGGACTTGAAACAAATTAAGAAAGACTTTGGCAGGTTCTTAGATGATGCTGACAAGTTTATGGACAATTTCCAGAATTTAAAGCAAGTATTCGAGCTCTCCTGGAAGGGTGTTATGTTGCCCTTAGGCCAGACCTTAATGACCACTGCTTGAGAAACAAGCAGCCCTGAAACTGGCAGAGAAGTTTGCATTTCACATAGTGCCAGAGAAGGGGGGGAACTATATCCAACTGGCATATCTGCAGTACCAATGGAAAACCCTAAATGGAATCCCGATAGAGTCTTTGGAGAATGGAGGAGGAAACATCTCCTGGTGTGCATACTGGAGGGCTTGAGAAAAACTAGAACTAAACCTCTCAATTATTTCAAGTCAGTCATGATAGACCAGGAGGTCCATGAGAATCCCTCAGCTTTTCTGGAAAGGCTAAGAGAGGCTTTGGTTAAGCACATATCCTTAGACCCTGAATCAGTCAAAGGGCACCTAATCTTAAAAGACAAGTTCATTACTCAGGCAGATCCAGATATTAGGAGGACGCTATAGAAACAGGCCATAGGACTAGATAGTATTTTAGAGAATCTCCTGAAAGTGGCCTTCCCAGTCTTTTATGACAGGGATTAGGAGGAGGCTCGGGAAAAAGAGGAGAGAAACAAGACAAAGACAAGAGTTCTAGTAGCTGCCTTACAAGCATATATACCCCAGAATTCCCAAAGTGTACGTGCTAACTGTTATGGATGCAGTAAGCCAAGACATTAAAGTCATCAACATGGAAGGCTGCTGAACCAGAGAGAAAAAAGAGGCATCTCAATTGGCAGTCACCGTTAGTGACAAAACTCCCAACAGAGACCTGGTAACAATGGGTTTGCTAAGGGGATGGTGTCTGTTGCCATAGGTACAATCTGCAGGGCTACTAGAAGCCTGGTTGCCCCACAGAGGCCTAAACTTCCATTCCAGGACTTTGTCCACTGTGCAGACCAGAGAGCCATTAGAAAGCAGGTATGCTTTCTTCTGAAGAGAGGAGAGAACACCTAACTCAGGAATGATGGCCACTAAGGAGGCCTGGAAACCTGCTACAATGTCTGGCATAGCTCACCAACACCCCAACAACCTTCAGGTGAATATTAGGGTTCTGGAACCCAAATTAATATCTGAATTAACACAGGTGTCAGCTATTTGGTCATGACCATCTCTGTTGGAACATGTATATAGCCTTAATTAGAGTTGCTAGGGGTAATTTAAAAAAATTTAGAAGGTTCTATGGAAAGAGAGAAGACAGAAAAGCTCAGGAAAGATGAAAAGAAAGTTGTTGGTGTGGTAGTGTGTTTTTGGTCTGGAAGTATGTAAAGGATAGAATGGTTTTGTATAGGAAGGAATCTTGTATGGTATATTTTTGTCCTGCAATAAAGTAGATGGTTATTTAAAGGAAGGAAAGTATAGGACAAAACAAAAAAATAAAAAACAAGCAAACAAAAAAAACAGAGGGTTCACGCATGTTGAAAAATGGTATGTGGTAGAATGGTATATGGAACTAAGGAGACTCAATCAGCTAGAACTTCTTTTCTTTTTTTTTTTTTTGAGCTGGAGTCTCACTCTGTCGCCCAGACTGGAGTGCAGTGGCCGCTCCCGGCCACCGCAGCCTTGAACTGCTGGGCTCCGGCGATCCTTCCGCCTCAGCCTTCCGAGTAGCCGGAATTACAGGCATGCGCTACCATGCCCGGCTGATTTTTTGATTTATTGTAAAGATGAGGTCTGGCTGCCCAGGCGGGTCTCGAATCCGCGGGCTCAGGCAAACCACTCACCTCAGCCTCCCAAAGGCGCGGGATGACAGGCTGAGCCACTGAGCCCGGCTTAGAAGTTATTTTCTAATTTGGACATCAGAGTCTGAGAAAGTCTTAATTTCAGCACCAGCTCTTAGTCATCTCATAGGGAAGACATTTACCGTTTATGTGTCTGAAAGAAAAGGAATGGCTCTGAGAGTTCTAACCCAGACACAGGGTCCGCTCCAACAACCTGTAAGCTACTTAAGCAAGGAGCTTGATCTGGTGGCTAAGGGATCAGTAGCAGCAGTAATGTTGTTGGTGCCAAGCTATTAAGCTAACAATGGGAATAAAAACTTAACTGTGTATATACTTCACTGCTATCCTCTAAAGGGAGCCTCTGGCTAACCATTAACTGCCTTCTTAAATATCAGGTCTTATTAAAAGGAGCTGCAATCCACTTAAAATCATGTTCTTCTAAGAACCTAGCCACCTTCCTCCCAGACAATGGTGGGGAACGTGAACATGATTGTGAACAAGTGGTAGTACAAATCTATGTGGCCAGAGAGGACTTAAAGGAAACCCCTTTAGAAACCCCAGACTGAGCCGGGCTCGGTGGCTCAGCCTGTAATCCCGTGCTTTGGGAGGCTGAGGTGAGTGGATTGCCTGAGCCCGCGGGTTCGAGACTCGCCTGGGTAGGCGAGACCTCATCTCTACAATGAATCAAAAAATTAGCCGGGCGTGGTAGCGCGCGCCT
>NW_007252933.1:38213-53781 GCF_000164805.1 Carlito syrichta
GCCTGTAATTCCAGCTACTCGGAAGGCTGAGGCGGAAGGATCCCCGGAGCCCAGCAGGTTGAGGCTGCGGTGGCTGGGAGCGTGCCACTGCCCTCCAGCATGGGCGACAGAGTGAGACTCCAACTCAAAAAAAAAAAGAAAAAGAAAAAGAAAGAAAACCCAGACTGGATTCCCTTTACTGATGGAAGTTCGTTTGAGGAGCAAGAGATCCAAAAGGCAAGGTATGCAACAGTCACTTTCAATGACTTCGTTGAAAGCATTCCTCTTTCCTCAAATATAAGCTGCTCAGCCAGCTGAATTAATTGCTCTTATAAGGGCCCTCAAATTAAGTACAGGGAAGTCAGTAAACATCTATACTGACTCCAAGTATGCCTTTTCAGTCCTTTATGCCCACGTGTTGGTAAACAAGCTCCCTACAAACCGCTCAAGCGAGGAGCTTAAGTACTCACTGCTGAGATAGAAAAACAACCAATCAGCTTGCTGTCAAGTGCCAACCAATCAGATCACCATTAGGCCCCTGCCATCTGCCGATTGGTCCTTAGTACTGACCAATCAGCACAGCTCATGTCGACCAATCAGCTCACCGCTACTGCTAGCCAATCAGCTGGGTCTTAGGGCTATATAAGCACCAGGTTGTGACCCACCACACTGGTTTCTCTCTCGGGTTCTTTCCCGTTGTGTGAGTTTTTCTGTCTTCTCCGTAAATCGCTTCCGCAGCTTTCCGGACATCCGTGTTCCTCATTTCTCCTGGGCAGAAGACAAGAACCCGTACCTGAAGAGCTGCAGAAGATCTTTGGAGCTAAAGAGCCGTGCACCCCAGAGGCTGACTTGCCCGCCCATGAGCCCGCTGATCTGGAAGAAATGCAGGCAGAAGGTGAGACTCAGAAGCTGAGACAGTTCTGGGGGCTGCAACACTCAGGGCTTGGTTTGCCAGCCCATTAGAGCTAACACTCCTGGGGTGAGGCTTGTTGACCCATCAAGCTGACCCTCTCTGGGGCTTGGCTGGCTAACCCATTGAGCTGACACTCTCGAAGCCCAGCCTGACCTGAAAAACCCATATCACTAGGACTGTAGGCACAGACCACCATCACCCAGCTTATTTATTCATTTGCTTATTTAGAGATGAGGGGGGTCTCACTATTTTACCTAGACTGGTCTTGAACTCCTGCCCTTAAGCAATCCACCCACTTTGACCTCCCAAAGTGTTGGAATTATAGATGAGAGCCACCAAGTCTGGGGAATTTGGTTTTAGAAGGGGAAGGGGATGAAACTTACTGATAGAGCCCTCTCTGCGCTGGTTCTGTGTTGGACACTTCAGTGTGGGACAATCAGGTGAAGTTGCAGCAATCGGCTCTGATTCAGGATGGCAGCATGCAGGCAGAGGGGAGAATAGAGGAGTGTTCTGCTAGAAAAGCGCAGGTGTGCTCAGGGAGAAAGGGGACAGAGGAGCCTGGGGCTGAGGGCCTGGCCTCTGGCTCCATTTACACCGCAGGGCAGGAGGAAGGCATAAAGTCCAAGGGGAGACAAGGAAGGGGCAACCAGCTCAAAACCAGGAGGGGCACAGTCCAGCAAAGAGCTGGGCCCAGCGCAAGCAGAGGGAGTTTTAGAAGGGGACCCAGAAGAGCTCAAAGCTGCCAAGTGGGGAGGGAAATCCAAACTGAGAACAGATTGGGGAGTTCATGGGTCCTAGGAGAAACTATCCTTCTGGCAAGCATAAAGATAAAAATGGAACTCTCCCATCACCACTCCCCCGATGTGTTGGTGCATGCCACACAGTAGGTTTCTCATATTTGCATAGATATTCTACACATTGACTGTAATCCACTTTTATTAAACTGAGCATAATGTGATTGCCACAGAGTCTGGACAGGACTGGGTTAAGGCAAGCATTAGGGACACAGTAGGGCTGCATGTGGTCAGAGACTGCAAAGCCATTTCCTGCCCATCCCCTCCCTGCCACCGTGTGCTTTCTGTTCAACCTTTGTTCCATCTTAAAGGGAAAATGGTCCTGGAAAGGACATGCTTTACATTATTATTCACAAAGGTTCAGGCAGTCATGAAAACCAGAGACGAGCTGACAATGAGAAAACATCCAGTTTTCAGCATTCCCTTCTGTGGCTGCTCCAAAATTTCCCCATGTTCATCAATCCCCAATCCCATTTCCATCTGCCTTACTCTGGCCTTAAGATCAAGAGTTTTCATAAAATGCCAAGCCTGGGAGGACCCAGATTTCAGGTGGCTCCCCTAGAGCACTCAGAATAGAAAAGGATGTTTGTGATAAACAACATCCTTGCAAGGTGGCTGATGTCATAGTTATTTTACAGATGTGAAAAGTGGGCTTCTATTATCCTACAACATTAATAGCATATTAATATAATATACATAATATAAAGTATAAAAGTTCAATATTCAGCACATGTATTAATAAAATACAATGATTCACTGCATAACAAAATTCCAGTCAACAACAGACCACAGATAGGACGGTAGTCTTATAAGATTACAATGGAGCTGAAAATGGCCTATTTCCTAGTGATGTCATAGCCATCGTAACATTGTAGTGCACTATTTTAAAATAAATTTTATGTAGGCTCAGTGTACAATGTTTATAAAGTGTACAGCAACATCCTAGGCCTTCACATTCACTCACCACACACTCACTGACTCACCCAGAGCAACTTCCATCCTGCAAGCTCCATTCATGGTAAGGGCTCTATGTATGCTTACTATTTTAATCTTTTTAATTATATCGTCTATGTTTAGATACACAAATACTTACCCCTGTGTTGCAACTGCCTATAGTGTTCAGTGCAGTCACATGCTGCCCAGTTGTGTAGCCCAGGAGCAATGACTATATCACATAGCCTAGGTGTGTAGTAGGCTACACCATCTAGGTTTGTGTAAGTGCCCACTATGATATTCACACAATGCCAAAATCACCTAATGACACATTTTTCAGAATGTATTCCTTTCATTAAGGGATGTATGACTATATACCATATATTCATAGATGATTATCATTATGACAATGGTAACTGAGAGGGTTTCACTGAAGTTGGAAGCTGAAGCCCACAAGTCAGATAGGGTTTAGAAAGGCGTCCTGTATATTCTTCCTGCTATTTTTTTTTTTTTTGAGTTGGAGTCTCACTCTGTCACCCAGACTGGAGTGCAGTGGCCACTTCCAGTCACTGCAGCCCCGACCCGCTGGGCTCCGGCCATCCTTCCGCCTCAGCCTTCCAAGTAGCTGGAACTACAGGCACGCACTACCACGCCCGGCTAATTTTTTGATCTATTGTGGAGATGAGGTCTCACCAAGTTGCCCAGGTGGTTCTCAAACCCACGGGCTCAGGCATTCCACTCACCTCAGCCTCCCAAAGCGCAGGATTACAGGCTGAGCCACCAAACCCGGCTCCTGCTATTTTAAAAATGGAAAAATTAACATTAGACTCAGAATTTTAATTTCTTCTGAAAAAGCAGAAGATGTGACTACTCTAGGTTTCCATTTCCAGAAGGTGACAAATGGACTGGAGCTGTGTGGTGTCTGTCCCTTTATAAAAGGTGGGTTCTCACCTATCACCCATCTCCTTGAATCCCTACTGCCTCCATGACTCACGGGTCCAGCACATTTAACATTATGCTTAGGCTGGAAATGTTCTTATCCCAGTTCTTGCCACTCGTTTTTGATGACCTTTGTGTGCCCACAGCCCCTTGCCATCCGTGGCATAAGGCGGTATCCTTCCTAGAAGCATTCACTTTTTTAAAAAGGGAAACTCCTTAAGCTGAAGTACTAAACCAAAGCAAAGTGCTAATGTTCAGGCTTCAGAGAACCCCTAAGAAAAGTACTGTTATTTCCAGGGTTACCCAAGCATCTAACCAAATCCATATAAATAGTTGCCTATTCTGCATACTCTCAAATTCAAGCCAGAAATGAGTCATATTTTTGATGTGAAAAGTGTTTTTGTATATTGTCATTTAGCTTAACAACACAAGTAGAATAGCCTCAAAATGTAATACATCTTCAAGTCGCATGCAAAAGATGATCCTTGGATAGTAATAGCGTTTCCCTCTCCTGTTTATGAGATTTAGCACCAACCAAAAAACTAACAGTTTTGGGAGAGACAGTTATTTTTGCAAAATGTGCTTTTTGTTTCTTGGCCTATGTGTAGGACCATTTAGGGAGCAGCCGTGTTTGCACAGTACTTTTTTTGTGTGTGGAAAGTTGTTTTTGTAAGAGACACACATTTAGTGTTTGCACGTTACTGCATCTCTGTTGGCAGCAAGATGAAATTACACCATTACACGGTGAAAGTTACCAACCGCAGCTCATACGGTGAGAGCTTCAATGTTAAAAAGAAGTGGTCAAATTTTTAAAAATTCTGGTACCAGCATTGCACAGCTCAAGTCCCTAGTACAAACTATGTGTTTTTCTTCTGCAGGATTCAAGAAGATTCTATTGAAGTTATTTTCTCTCTCCCCAGTAGATCAAGGAGGAGATCTATGGAGCTACATTTTCTCTGTATTTCTCCTTTGATCAATTGTCCACCCATGTATGGGTTCATTAATTAATTTTAAAACATTAATTATGCACTCCTGTGCCAAACCTCATCAACACTTTGTCCTGGGCATAGTTAAGACCCCAGGGGAGAGAGAAAAGAAATGAGTCATGAAAAATGACTGAAAGGAGTGTACAAACTCAGGGCAAGCTCTCAGAAGAGGCGTGAGACAGGCTGCAGCCTGCGGGGAGGCTGGTGCCACAGGGACCTGGCAGACCTGGTAAAGGGTGCAGCCTTGCCCTGCTGCCTCCTTCCTTTCTCACTGCACTCCTTGCTCATCTCCTCCACCTCCAGACCCTTTGGGTGCAAAAGACTGACTTATGACATTGAGTTCCAGCCATGATGTGACTTTGTCTAAGTCATTCTGCTGCTCTGGACAGTGGTTTCTTCTTATCTAAAAGAAGGCACTTGACCTGAGAGACTTTAAGGTCCCTCTTAGCTCCAAGAATTCTCAATTGCAGGCTCATGACGCCAGCAGATTTTTCAGCTCTCCTATACTAACCATTTGCCCTGAAGCAACAGTGATGTTGCACACAGCCCATGTCACTCCAAAATGAGCCAGTACATAAGTGAATATTTAACAGCTTTCTACACTTTTGCTTAATTTCTGCAAAACTCCTAAGACTGCCTTTCTACCTTTGCAGTGCTTGGAGGTAGCCAACATCCTAATTAAGGGCTCAGACATCAGCAAATTACCTGGGCTGAATCCCAGCTCAGCTACTTCCTAATTGTGTAAATTTTGATAGTTATTTAATTTCTCTTGCCTCGGTTTGCTCAGCTGTAAAACAGGCAAAATGAGAGTCTCAATTTTGCACGGCTGTGGGGAAGATTAATTAATATGTATAACAGTCTTAGTGTGATGTCTGACAGAATGTGAATGCTCTGAGAATACTAGTTATTTTTACTATTATTTCATTCTTATCTACAATTATAGAAAAAATAGCAGAGGTATCAAGAATAGTTAGGAATACCAAGCTGTCATATCCAAAGAGAGTGCTCAGTAAGACATAGACAGTAATAAGGAAGATCATGACTTATCAGTTAGACACCCCTTGTCTTAATCTTTCAATTGTTTTTACCTTAAATACAAAACCAGAAAGCCTTTACATCACCCTGCAAAAGCATAGCCCAAGCTCACCCCCACACACTCATCCTTGACAAATGACCACTTGGCCTTTAGCCAACACCACTCCAATGAAATGGCTCTCAGGAAGGTAACCAGTGGTATATTCCTTGGCTTCTATTCACCTGTCATCTTGCTTTATCTTGCTAGTGTCACCTGACCTTTCTCTTAAGTTCTGGTGCTCACTCACCACTCCTGCCAAGGAGTGACATCCATATGTCTCTTAACAACTCAGATTCAGTAGGGCCAGCTTTGAAGTCATCTTCCTCCCAAATATCATTGCAATCTCTCTGCTTTGGTTTGGAATGCTAATACCAGTCTTGACAGTGGGATCACAATCTCAATGTCACCTTTGGTCCTAAGTTGGAACTGATTAGTTCTTGCTTAGAGGATCCATCCTTTCTCCCCTTCTATCCACTGTGTGTGGGCTGTCACCAGGAGGACCTCCTGATCCAGTTCTGACCCAGTTCTGACCAATGATGTCACATTATCCAAACTCTTTAGCACCAACACTCACTTCCCTTCTAAAAACAAACAAAAATGGAGCCCAATTCCAATCTTTCTGTGAAACTTCATTTATTGTTTATATATCTGACCTTACCTTGCACACCAAACACAATCAAGAGCCATGTTCAGCTGTGGTACCACATAGTGCTTGGTGCCCAGCACAAGGAAAGCACTCAACAAATATTTGTTTAACAGGAAAGGAATATGATATATAATCAAATAGTGACTGTGAAGTCCATGAGGAAGAAGCTTCCTAAATATTTGTTCTCCGCAGAGGCCAAGATGATGGCTTATCCTTTAGTACTTAGAAGATGAAGAAATTGGTATATGTGCTTTCACTGCAAGATTGAAGCTTTTATTTGAAATAAGAAATTATTTCAGGTTGCTGAGCAGAGTGTACTTTCATAATCATGAAAATATTTGACGGACACTCAAGTGGAATTTCCTTTTATAGGCAGGCAATGAAACAATGCAATATAAAGACCATTATGATTGGGGGAGGTAATAGTCTTTCTTTTCTTTTACTCTTATCAGATTTTTCTAATAAAAACTCCATTCTCATTTGAGGCAAGTTCTTTTGGCATCTTCCCAATACAATTCCAATTTATTTTTCCATTAGCTGAGAGCAGTTCCTATATTTTTTTCATTACAAGCCTATGGTGCCAAATCCACATCCTGCTAGAAGTTTCAGAGTCCAACTCCCCAATACTTTTGAATGTCACTGTCTTTGTTATTTCTGAATGGCAACACAAATGTGGCCAGTGAGATAGGATTCAGGTTAGAAAATTAGAAAAATGATTTTAAAAAATAATATCAGTGAATGCTGAAGTGAAAGAAAATTTATCTGTGCGATCTGATCATTTTATAGTATTTTGGCTTTTGGTAAAATAAATGGAACAGAAAAAAATCATGATTGTGGTTATTAGAAACAAATATATTTTTGTTCTCTACATAATGGTTTTAGAATCACACATTTATCAAAACATTATATTAGCCTTACTGGATCTCTGGCTGTCTTTTTGATGAGATTTTGAAGCTTGGTTTCTCTACCTCTTCAATCCATGTCCAGTTGTCTTAAACTCAAGTTTCACAATGAAAATAAGGATAATTACCTATTACTTCTTCCAATTAATGGGTGACATGAGTATGGAATAACAGAGCATACAATATAAACCATGGATAATCTAAAAGGCATGTGCATGTTTTTGATTCTGGAATGTTTTACTGTTTTGCATTTGAATCTGCATATGTGATGTTGTAAGAATTCACAGTCCTTCATAAACACACACAAAATCAAGTCCTGTCACGAAGACCTGGCACCCTTCCTCAACTCCCTAACATCTCTGCTCTGCCCTTCACACAGTCATAGGACTGTAAGTCCTGAGAAGAGTGGAAATCCAAGCAGGAATGTCCTGCAGCCTCCTGGACAAAAGCAAGTCTGTCCCTGTCTGGCTGGCAGCAGACATGCCTATTGCTCCACATCAACTGCCTCACTTGTGCCTCAGCCCCTCAGCCCGTTTCTTCTTCAACCTGCTGCTTCTCTCCTGGCACTGACTCGCTGCTTTTTCTCTTCTTCCCCATCTTTTGGCTTGCTCTTGGTTTACTCATCATGGCTTCTGTCTGCTCCATCCTCTGTGTTTTTGTTTCTCCTCTGACACTAAATGAATCTGCGTGTCTTTGTTTCAGAGGCTGTCAAAGAAGAGATTTGATGAGTTCTAAGGTCTCAGCCCAGTCAAAACCATCCCTGTGGGGCAGGGTCCAAATGCTGCAGCTCTGTATCCTGCAAATGACTGGCCATCCTTGTGCTAGCCATCCTTTTGTCATGACTCAAAACTTCTGACTGTCTGACCATGTATAATTCAATTAATATTAGGGAAATGATACTCAGTAAATGCACTTGTTTGGTGTGCAAAAGTTTCAGGCCTTTAGCAGAAAAAAACATGCAGTCCTTAGGAAAAAAAACAACAGGAACAAAATGTCATCAGTGATGAAAGGACGGAGCAACTGTTGAGTTGATAAAATAAGTCAACATTGAGGAAAGCAGGACGGGCTGGCTGGAAGATGACCCAAGGCATGAACCAGCCAGGAGACCCAGAGAAAAAGGAATGGGAAGCCTTCTGGTGCAAGACTTGAGTTCCTCTAGAAAGAGGCCTCTGTGTTGCAACTCAACTGTGTTCAGGTTTTTTTGCACCTCTCTTAAAATAATAATCTTGCTCCCTAACCTGGGAAGGACTTGCTGACATGCTCCTGTCTTCCAGGATAAGGTTTGAATGTTACTTCTCTGTTCCATTCCCATGTAGAACCAGAGGCAATTCACTTTCATAATGTGCTCCTTCAATAAGCATTTAAGTATACAAAATAAATTGCTGTCAAAAAGTTTAAAAATATTTTCTTAAAACTAGTTTTACAATGCACTCTGTGGAAATCATCTTGGAATGTTTTATTGATGTTTCCATGTACCAAGATTTTATTTTCAGAGGGCATTCTTGATTTCTTATGCTGTCTCTGTCTTTCCATGTGCCATATAGATGCTGACTTGAACAAGTCTGTTGAGTGGAGGGTTCATAATTCTGGAAGACTCTTCCCTCTAAAGAGACACCTTAGTTTTCATTACAGTTCATTTCTTAAGTGATATGGCATTTTCAATTGCCTCTGCGACACTAATATTAGAACATTCAGTCATGTACTGAAGAGAGCTCTCTTTCTCTACTCTATTTTATCCTATCTTAAGCCTGGTGAATTTAATCCTAGACCAGTGTAAAATTTAAAGTAGGACGCAAAACCAAAGCAATGAGCAAATATCTATTAAGTGCCTCTAGTAGAGCTAGGTAGAATAGGCATGCAGTAGCTCAGTTAATATTTTTTGAAGATCACAAGACCTATTTTTTAAAATTCAGGTAAAAAATATTATAGCACTCTCTAGTTGGTATTAATGACATCAGACTTCAGCTCAATTTGCCCTTTTTTCAGACACACCTTGGAGTATTTTTGTTATAATGTTCCTTCTCTCTTCAAAAATCTTCCGTGCTTTCCTCTTACGCAAGCCTGAGGTGAAAACCCTCCTGTACAGCTTCATGGCCACACTTCCCATGATGCCTCTGTTCATTCGTCGTGCTGGTCAGGTCATCCTGCCTAGGTGACAAGAGCAAGGCCCTCTTTGTGACTCTGTGCGTGAATTTCTCTCATAATGTGTATTTCCTTCTGTCCTATACATATCCAGATCCTGCACCCGTTCTTTAAGGCTCAGATCAAGTCTGCTTCTTCCACAAAGTCCTCCTCCATTCTGCCAGTGAACATTGGCAGAATGACTCCCATGTGCCTGGGATACGTAGACGAATGAGACAGTCCCTGCCCTCAAGCAGCGTGAGAGCTGAGTGAATGAGGCACATACGTCAGCAGGCCAGTAAACTAGTGCTGCCCAGCCTTTTTCACTTACTAAAACACAGAGAGAATGGTAATATTCATTATGGCACTCAGGGCTGCTTGCAGCTGGCTCCAGGTCCCACCTAGCTACTCCAAAGGCTGAGAGGCTCTTAAGCTTGTCCTTCCTCTAACCTGTTTGTGGTACACCAACTTGGAAACTCAGGGTGATGTTACCGTGTGATAAATGCACTTGTAGGAGCAGTGGCAGAGTGTGATGGGTCCCTCTCCTGGCATGGGATAAGGGAGAGCTTTCTGGGAGGTGGCTTCAAGCTGAGTCTTTTTTTTTTTGAGCCAGGATCTGACTCTGTCATCCACGCTGGTGTTCAGTAGCACGGTCATGGCTCATCGTAGCCTTAACCTACTTGGCTCAGGTGATTCTTTTGCCTCAGCCACCCAAGTAGTTGGGACAACAGGCATGCACCAAAATGCTCAGCTAATTTTTGGTTGTTTTTTTTTTTTTTTTTTTTAATGGAAACAAAGTCTCACTATGTTGCCCAGGTTGCTCTCAAACTTCTGGGCTCAAGCAATCCTCCAAAAGTGCTGGGATTACAGGCATAAACCACCATGCCTGGCCCAAGCTGAGTCTTAAAAAATGTTTATTACTCAAAAAGGGTGGTGGAGGGGGCATGGGGAGTGAGTTTGTCAGGGGCCTCTGCATGGAAGAGAGGGCATGGTTTAGCCTGAGGGGCAGACGTTAGAATATGGCTTTAGCAGTGAGCAGGCATGAGGTGAGGGTCTTGGGTATCCCTCCAACCAGACTCTGAACTCCTTGAGGCCAAGCTCACATTTTACAATCCTGTGTCTTTCAGGCTGCTTGATCAGGGTTCAATACAGAGTCATTATTTGATAGAAAAGTCTCTCTTTACTAGTGACACAGCTCTAGTGACTTCTGTGAGACAACATGAACCATCTCTTTTAAGAGCAATGCAATTATGAGAGGTGTTTACTAGAATTTGTTTAAGTCCCACTTGAGCTGAAAGGTCTGAGAGGCTTATGGTTCTTCATTCCCTCACGTTTCTGGGACCAGCATCTGGTTTAGCTTGAGAGAATGCCTAACGTGGTTTTTCATTCAGACCCTGGCTTGGTTATTTGCTGATTGTCTCCAGCCTCACACACCGCCTTTCTGTAGTCTGCGCTGTGGTGCCAGGTTAGTGAGGTGCATTTCCACGATTCCTTCCCCAGCTGGCTTCCTGGTAAGTCCTGCCAGGAGGAGGCGCTGGTAGAAGAGAAGAAGAGAAGCTTCCAGATTCTGCCACCTTCCCACAGTAGGGCAGTTGCAGCAGATTGTTGGCAACAACTGCAAGAGCAGTGGGTGTGGTGATTCCCGTCACCAGTAGTCCAGGCTGGGCAGCATTTTTTCGGTGTTCCAGAACCAACAGCAATGGTCCTCTCATAGCATGTCAGAAGACATGAGCTCAGCGGCTCCAGCCCAGGGATGTGAGCAGCTCTGATCCTTGGGTATCCATCCCGCTTCCTCTTTGTCTTCGGACCCCTTTTTTCTTCATTTTGGTCTTTCAGTTCTTCCTGCATGATATTTTCTCTATCTAAATACCTAGTTTCTTCTTTTCTTCTTCTCCTTCCCCTCTTCTTTCTTCTCCTCCCCCTCATATCTCCTCTTTCCCCTCTTCTTTCTCTTCCTTCTTTCCTGACAAGACTCTGACTGATACAGACACTTACTTGTAGGAATATGTTCAGTTGCCCTAAAAGAGAATACAGAAATATCTAAGGCCATGGAAAGGGAGCACAGATTCTGTTGTCCACATACCCATAACTCCAACATTGGCAGTCATGGTCCTTGGGTGTACGATGTGATGTAAATAAAGGTTTTATCCTGTTTGAAATGTATTGATAGAGTAGCACTGTTGAACTACTCTAATCAGTTTTGTGCATGGATGGATTTCAGATGCAGGGCTGTTGATCCAGTATCTTTTACAAGTACCAAATTTACAAAGAAAAAAATTCCCAAAGCTCTGTAATTCTCTGGCACTCAATTCTCTCCACTGAGCCTTTAGAGTATACATCAAATATAATAAAAACAAGTGAGTCAGCTTTAATGGTGTGGCTAAGTCACTTACAAGGGAAGAGTGATCCCTCCAAACCTTTTAAACCATCTTGGCAGAGACTTTTGCTGCCACAAAGCATTGCCGATTGTTCTAACGATGCATGGAAGGGAGGCTGTTCCCAATAAGACAGCTGGATTATCTTTTGTTCTGTGGTTTCCTTTAAAAAAAAGTCTAGCAATGCCTTCTATACATTATATAAATACCACAGGCACAACATTCAAGCATGGCAAGGTCTTGTAATTCCATAATTAATGTAGCCACACGGCTTGGTGTTTGTGTGAATAATATGATAGGTACATCTTCCCCAGTGGTGTGGATGTGAAACAGGAAAGGTGTCTGTTCACAAAGTGATGAGCAGAAATGTGGGAAGGAAGAATTTTTTTAAAAAAGCAAGATAATTTAGCTCTCTGTGAAAGATTTAAGGTCTTTCATCTGGATAACCTTAGTACCCACCCAGAGTTGAATACTAAATGTGATGATTAGTTCTATTTGAATTTTCTCTCATTAGTTTCTTGGGCCTCATGTGATCTGTCTTATTATACAACAGAAATCATTGATGCACTGTGTCTGAAACACTCTGCAGCTAACAACGACTCTTACTGCCCATCCTGGTCCCAGTTCATCTAGTTTCTAGATGAAAGCCACAGAGTGCACTGTTTTTTCAGTTAAAACGAGAAATCCTCTACCATCTGTACATATAGCATTTTAAAAAGTCAGGAAGAACCTCTTGATGTGATTCTTCTTAAAGACTTTACCGAAAAAAGATTCCACTAGCTCTAATAGCCAGGAAGCCAGAAGCACAACATGTATAAATGCTCATAAATGATGCAAGTTTGATTGTTTAATGCATGGGGGGTGACTGGAGTGGAAAAGAACTAGAGATTTTGTGCTTGATTTCTTAGAAGCTGACTGCTGTAGGTATGGCCTTACCAACAGCCACTCACCATCAAAGAGATACAAGGAAAATATTTGTTTCCTGTGTGTACTCTGCTTTTAGCTCAGATGTCACTTCCAGGAAGCTGTCTGTGCCCGAGGATGTCTCCATCCTATCGGCTGTCCCAGCATGGTGAGTTTGCAGCACTGTTGTGTGGTTTAAGAATTTTCCCACCTCTCCCCCAGTCTGTGAGACTGTGGTTAGGTAACAGCTGCCACTGTAACCATAGGCATTCAGAAAAAGTTTGTGGAATACGTGAAAATGTTTTTGGAAAGAACAGCCACAACACTGCAGCTTTGTTGGAGACAGACTGTAGAATGGTGAAATTACAAATTAGAGCAGAACTTTTGGGCTCTAATTTCACTGACAATGTGAAACACGTGTCTGGAGAAGGCAAACAAACAACCACCACCAATAAAACAAACACAAAACTGCAGAAGTAGAGGAGAAACAAAAAGGAAGTGATAGAGAAGGAAAATTATCATAGAAAACATTAAAAAGAGAAAAAGAAATAGATGGGACTCAGTGGGGTTTGGATTGACTGCCTATGAATGGCAGTTGGAAAAGCTAGGACTGTGTACTCTGCAAAATTAAGATGAATCATCAATCGGTTGCAATCCTTATTTTAGAGGCATATATTCCACAAAATTTCAATTTCTCAGGACAACTAACTGAAATCCAGACTTTCTTGAGCTATAGTGTGAATGGTTTCAGATAAGAGTAACGGTATCACCAGATTTCTTCTAATACGGCTCTTCTGCTGCCAGTTGAAGTAGCAACAATGTATAAAATAAAATTTTTAAAAGTTCCCTTAAGTGAAAGCAGTTATGTTTTTCCTGTTTACTTTTTGTCTTCTCCTGTGAGTTTCCTCCACTAACCAGAGTCCAGGGCTTTCTTCCTGAACAAGCCCTGTGACCCAAAATGAAGCTTGTCTTTCTCTTTTTTCCTTTCTTCTCTGACGTATGACTCTGCTTATAAAATGTCTGTGAATGCTTTCATTTCCTTTCACCAAGAGAAAAAGCTAGACAATGTGTGTGGGGGGGTATTTTAAAGTATTCATCCACTCAACAAAATTTTGTCATTGCTAAAGATGCAGCAGAGACTTAGTGTGGAAGAGTGGTATAGGGGTTTTGGAATTGAACTCACCTGGATTTGAATTCTGATTCAGTCATTTGCTGGTTGCCTAAATTACTATTTGTATTTGTCAAATTACTTAATTTCTCAGGGCCTCAGTTCCTTTCTCTATGAAATAGAGATTATAGCTACCTGTACTATTTGGTTTTTTGGACAATTCTGTGGATATGGCTTGGGGGCGTTCTTCATTATTTTCCCAAATGGCAATACTTTTCTTCATCTGTAAGTAGCTTGTCATTAAGATCTGTACAGCAAGGTCTAGGATGCCTATTCTCAGGAATATTTTGCGAGATGCATGCAACAATGTATCAAAATTGTATCCTTAAGTGGTCTCAGTCTTTGTTATTTACATTTGGTCTGCTTGCCAGCTTGCTACTTATCCTTGTCCTAGAATACAGGAAATTTGGCCTTCAATCCCCCAAAGTAGAGAGAAAAGTTGCCATTGAATATCATGGTTGTCATGTCCAAGTTGTGACATGACATGACACATTGCTGGACAGTGAACAAATATCTTTTCGTCTAGTTCCCCTAAATTGGTCAGATACCATAGGAGGAGGGATATCATGTGTCCCTTCTTGAACCTTTAAAACAGATTAAAGGTTATGGAGCGAAATCTCAACGTGAGAGAGCTGATAAACCCACGCCTGTCACAGCTGATTATTAGTAACTGTTATCTTGAGTTATCTCTAAGAGCTTTTAATCTTTGAATTATTGTTTTCTGAAAAGAATCTACTTACTACTTTGGGAGTTTTGCAGGAACAAGGCCATCTCCTTGATCTTTGGCCCTTCAATTCCCTGTAAATATTATCTTGCAGGGCTGTTGTAAGGATTATTGCAGCAGTAGAGTTAACTATCCCTTGTGTCTGAATCGTTTATCAACTATGTGACCCTGAGTAAGCTCTTTCACCTAAGATCATTTCCTCAAATGAAGAATGGGGATTAAAATATGAGATGATACAATTAAAGATCTCAACACCGAGTCTGGCATATGTAAGTATCTAAAAGTTGATGTGCCCAACGGTAGTTACCGTGAGCACAAGTCATATGGATATTAAGAAGAAGGACACAGTAGATGTGGATACTAAGAAAAACAAAGGCAGACCACCAAGCTTTCTACAGATGATTATCTACTTTGGTTCTGAAGTTAATCTCAAGTTTCATGAAATGGTGACAGATTAAGGCATGGGGCTCAGGAGAAAGGGGCAGAACATTGTAGTGGAAAAATCAGGGGCATTAGCCACCCAAACGACGTGCATTTAAATCCTACTTGTATTTTTTTCTTCCTAGTTGCTCAAGTCAGCCCTTCTCCCTGAGTCGCGCTCTCCTCATTGGTAAGTTGGGGATAACGCAGATGCCGACCCGGGGCTGTCGCGACAGTCCTCGACAGTCGGCGAGGTGCCTCGGAAGCTGTCGCTGGATCGGGGCCGGGCCCTAGCAGCCGGGAATGCTGCCCAGGCTGGCGGCCAGGGACCGGACCCGCCGCCAGGGAGGGACGGGGTGAGGCGGGGAGCGCGTCGGAGCGTGGCGGCCCGGGTGGCCCCGTCGCGTGCCGCGGCGGAGGCCGAGGGCTCACCCGGGCCTTTCTTTGTTGGCAGCCCCCGCCGCCTCTGCGCACGCCCGGGAGGATGAGGGCCAGAGGTGGCGGCAGGGCGCAAAGCCGGCGCCCACAGCCGGGGACCCGAGACCCCGCGCCGCTCCGGACCTCGCCGGGCCATCAAATGCTGGGGACGGACGCGGGGGGGCTCACCAGCGCTTTATCGGCTGCGCGACGGCGCCCTAAGTGACAGCCGGGCGGGCCACTGGCGGGAGCGGCGGCCCGCGCGGGGAGCGC
>NW_007252933.1:54437-138151 GCF_000164805.1 Carlito syrichta
GCGGGGCGGGGCGAGGGGTTCCCGGGCGCGGGGACTGGGCTTGCCCCGGCCGAGGACGCGGGACGTGCAGCCGGTGCCGTGAATTTCATGCAAAGTGAAGACCCGAGGGTCCGGTGCGACATCGCACCCCTGTGGCCCCAGGCCTTAGGGGCCTGGAAGGAAGGTGCTAGTAGGACCCTTAGGTTGAGTCTCGGCGGTTCCGCTCGGTGTGCCAGGTGACAGCTCGAAGGCGTGCCTTTATGAGCTGGCAGTCGTACCACTCGCACGCCTGCCTTTATTTCTCGCAACATTGTGTTTCTCTGGAGCCCATTCACTGCTTACTTTCCGAATTGCCAAACCTAAGTAGGCACAACGTATGTTTTGAATGTTTTCCGTGTATTTTGCTGTTGTGCTTTTGCCGTTGGCCGAATTCTTTTATAAAAGATGAGAAACGACAGAGTCGTCAGTTTGAATTTGGATTCTAAATTTAGAATCAAATAATATGCGTTTTGTGGTTACTTTCCTGTATGTTTACAAAATAGTTTCATTAACAGGTTATGGTCACATAGGTTTGTTTAACCCGCAAGTGTAAATCCAAAGACGCATTGGACGATGACATTATGTAAGCTGTGTTAAAGACAAACATTGGCCTTTGCATATGTAGAAAATAAATAAGTTTTTACCATAATTGTGGTTATAAAGTTACATAGGCTTACGCCATGGTTTTCATTGATTCTGGATATCATGGAATGTGCCTTTCCTTCTTCCGGCACCTTGGTTTTGTCTGTGGGATGCTGATTAAGGGATATGCCAAATGTTCAGCAGAGTGTTTTCAGCCAATGACTGTGTTGAATATTTCAGAGAACATTTTAAAATAAAATAAAGATTTTGTATCCAGTAATAAAATATTAGACTGCAGCCCTTAAACAGCTGTTAACAGAACAGATTTTTCAGTCTGAGGTCTAGAGTTGAAAGTTCCATTCATCTTTGGGAGGGTGGAGAAATGACTAGTAATTTTAGCCACTAGCATTTTTGTCGTTGTTAAGTATTCAAATGTGTGGAGATAGTCTCCAAGAATATTAAGGTGCTAGAGTAAAATTTTTTCAAATATGGACATGAATACAAATGTGGGTCACCTGTGTCTTCCAAGCCAGCCTATGAACGGTGTCTCATGACTTAAAAGCATTTAGATCCTTAGTTTTATTCTTTCCTGAGACTTGATGTGCTTGTCCTGTGCAGTAAAACTTACTGGTTTGGAGATCCTAATTAAACATGTATAACAGCATTGAGAAAAACACTCGTATTTTTCTTGCAAAATTTCTGGGCTTATTTGTTAGTAGAATTCATTGCATCTTAATCAGACCAGAGTTTAATAACTTCCTGGATCCAATATTTAATTTTCTTTATTTCTTTTTATGTGTTATGAGTAATATATCAATAGTCTACTTTGATTTTAGGGCTCACTTTTACCTGTCTCTACACACTTATGCTTATTTTTATACAGGTTTTTATTTTACTTAATAAAACTATTTTTAAAAAATCCTTTATTTTATGGTTCTGTGCTTCTCTACTTTCCCATTATTATTGATTGTATATTTAATCTATTAACCTGTATATTTTTAGATCTTTTACTAGAACAACATTTTTTTCTGAAGTAAAATAAGGCCAAGTATATAAAAACTGAAAGTTACAAATATTTTAATATAATGCCACACCAGGATTAAAATTCCAAGTTATGTAATTCACTGAGTTGCCAGCTGTGTTTTTATCATCAGAATTCATTATTGGGTGCTTATTGACTTAAGACAATTAGAGAAGTTTGTGAAGATTTTAATTCTAAACTGTAGACATGGCATGTTTGATGTTAACTTATCTTAGCTATATAAGATGAATAAATTTGGTCAAGGAAACAGTGATAACTTAAAGGGGGAATATTTTTGGAGCTCCTTGTGTTTAGGTAGTAAGAGGGCTTAGGTGCTTCTAGAATATTATATGGAAATTAGAGATGCTGGTCAAGGTGGGTTAACAGGCATAGTTTGATGGAAGGGGGGAGAGAGAGGAGGAAGGATTAGAGACTACAGGAAGTGAGAAATTTGTTTGATGTTGTATGCTTAGACTTACTCCATAAGAGATCCATGTTTGTTATAGAATATAAAAATTTTTCAAATTTACACTTATTGTTGGATCTAATTACTACTCTGGGAAGATTCTGCAGATTAACCTGAGGCTTGGAGTATCCCTGGCGTGTCTCTTCATACTACCAGTGGTGCAGGTGGCCTAATTTGAGAGGAAAAGTGTGATAGATGATAGACTTTGGAGTCTTACAGAGTAGGGGTATCTCTCTGGATTTGTTTCTCTGTGTGTGGAATAGGTTGGGTTTTTTATTTTATTTTATTTTATTTTTTGGAGTTAGGGTCTCACTCTGTTGCCTAGGCTCCAGTGTAGATAGCATGATCATGTCGATCATGGCTCACAGCAGCCTCGACCACCTTGACCTCCTGGGCTCAGGTAATATTTCCACCTCAGCCTCCTGCCTGTCTAGTTTTTTGATAGAATAGGGTTAATAATACCTGCCTCATAGGATTTTGTGAAGATTTAAATCGTATAATGGACCCAGCAGGCAGGAAACATTTAATGAGTTTTAGTGGGTTATCATTATTAATACTATACCCTTGTAATCTTTTTTTACTAGTGGAGATTTCTAGTAATGTTCAGTGTTAAGAGGTAGCTGAGCTGGTAGTTTCTGAAGTGGCTGCAAATGACTGCTTTAATCAGCCATACTCTTCCACCGAAAGAATTGTCCCCTGAGATTGTTAGCCATTTTTGGAGGTGAATTAACTCATCCCACTAATATATTATATTGCCAAGTGCATCTTGTGGTAGCCTTGAGGCCACCAAAAATCGATGCACATCTCAAAGGGCCTGACAGGACCCCAGGGAATGAAACTGGCTGTGCATAGAATGGACTGAACTGGAGGCTGACTGTGTTTTTTTATTGTTGTTTGGTTTTATTATTTTTTTTAATACAGTTAGCATTTATTGAGAACCTGTTATGTGTAGGACACTATGCTAAAGTTCTGACAACTTCCTTTCTTTCCATTTTCCCAAAAACTTTGTTAGCTGGTAGCTGATTTCCCAAATTTCATGAGTTGAAGCCATGCAAAGTGATAGATCCTAGGTTGGACAGTATCCTGGCTGGATTGCTGCAATTTCTAAATGCTTAAATATTCCCAGTTTACAATGTGAGAATAGGATAGTCATTGGAAAAACTACATTTATTTTATGTTGATGATAAATAACAGTGCAAACTGTAATTTTTTAATTATTTTTGGTAATATGTGAAAGAGGATATGGGACAGGTTGCTTTCTCATTTTGTGAATGAAGGCTTGAGGCCTAGATAAGTGTCATGCCCAAAGTCATCTAAATAATGACAGAACTGGGTAAAGGACTCAGGTCTTTTGACTCCTCTATATTGTAGTCTGTCAATTTTCTTACACATATTTTTAAGCATTACCTATTACTGAGCAATAGGAAAGCTGGGGAGAGTGAAGATTATGTTGCTCAGGAGCCACTGTGTGACCATTAGAGTTCTCATCTTGGAATCTGTGAGCCCCACAACTTCTCCTTTTAAATAAACCACCATGACTTTCATTTCACAGACAACAAAACCAGGGGGTAGTATAGCTTTTTTGTTTTGTTTTCTGGAGGAGAAGGGCCATATAATTCTAGTATGTTAAATGAGTGGTTTAGATGTAGGATTTATGTTAAACGAGTGGTTTAGGTGTAAGATTTTTTGTTTTTTGCGTCAGGTTCATATTTTGTTGCCCAGGCTGGGGTGCAGCGGCATGATCATGGCTCACTACAGCCTCAACCTCCTGGGCTTAGGTGATCCTCCCACCTTGGACTCCAAATAGCTGGGTTGACAGGCATGCACTGCTACACCTGGCTAAATTTTTGATCTTTTTTTTTTTTTTTTGGTAGAGACAAAGTCTCACTATATTGCTCAGGATAGTCTCAAACTCCTGGACTCCAGCAGTTCTCCCGCCTCAGCCTCCCAAAGTGCTGGGATTATAGGTTTGAGCCATTATACCCGATGGAATAATCTTTACGGACATAGTTTAGTCCTGCTAAAATGATGAATAATAAATGAAAAAGCTTACATGTTGCATTACTGAATGAGATTCTCCTTCTCTTTCCCCATGGAATAGGAAGAAAAAAAAGACATCAGTGTATGAAGACTGTGAAGACATCCCCGAGTAGCAGTTGTGAATGGCATTGCTGCTAGGCTCCTTCTGCAGAGCATCTGAAATGAACCTCCCTTATTGATTGTTTTTATTGACTTAGAGCCAGGAATACTGGATTCAGTTGACTTCAGGGTAAAAAGACAACAGTCCTGGGTATCATTATAAACATATGGACCAGTGTGATGGTGAAATGAGATGAGGCTCCGAAATGGAACTGTAGCCACCGCTTTAGTGTTTATCACTTCGTTCCTTACTTTATCTTGGTATACTACATGGCAAAATGGAAAAGGTAAGGAAAATGACTATGAAATTGTATATGAAAGGTACTAGGCTTTTTGCTTGGTAAAAATGCATAAAATGTTTAGGTTAAATATCCTAGCACCCTACATGTTGCATGCTTTCTAGTGGCAGTTTTGTTTTGGTTTTGGTTTTGTTTTTTTTTCCTGCCACAAAATGAAACACTATTCTTGGACAGAGGAGACAGTATTTCTAGTTCCAATGTGGTTTGTTTTGTTTTTAGTTTTGTATAATTGCACTTGGAGAAATAGATACTGATTAGTGGTTTATATTATATATAACAGCCAAGTTGAATAATACTTTTGTTTTGGCAGTTTTAAAATTTACTAAACGTAATAAATGTCTAATAAGATTCCTTGTACTGGTGTTGTATAAAACACTTAAAAGGACACAATTAGTGCCTTCGTGAAATTTACATGCTAATTATGCTAATGATTGGGTGCTATGTAGTTAATGATTTAAACTGCTTGCATTAACAGATTGGTCCTTAGGCAAAAATATTTAAGAAGGGATGAGGCTAAATTCTTATTGGAATATAAAAAAAAATTTTTTTTTTTTGAGTTGGAGTCTCACTCTGTCGCCCAGACTGGAGTGCAGTGGCCGCTCCTGCCCACTGCAGCCTCCACCTGCTGGGCTCCGGCGATCCTTCCGCCTCAATCTTCCAAGTAGCTGGAATTACAGGCATGTGCTACCACGACCTGCTGATTTTTTGATTTATTGTAGAGATGAGGTCTTGCCAAGTTGCCCAGGCGGGTCTCAAACCCGCGGGCTCAGGCAATCCACTCACCTCAGCCTCCCAAAGCGCAGGATTACAGGCTGAGCCACCGAGCCTGGCTAAAAAAATTTTTTTAATTAATTATGTTTAGACTATTGAACTATGTTTTTTGTTTTTTTTTTTGAGTTGGAGTCACTCTGTCGCCCAGACTGGAGTGCATTGGCATGCTCCTGGCCACTGCAGCCTCGACCTGCTGGGCTCCAGTGATCCTTCTGCCTCAGCCTTCCAAGTAGCTGGAACTACAGGTACACACTACCACGTCTTTTTTTTTTTTTTTTTGTAGAGATGACACGCTACCACATCCAGCTAATTATTTATTTATTTATTGTAGAGATGAGGTCTTGCCAAGTTGCCCGGGTGGGTCTCGAACCCGCGGGCTCAGGCAATTCACTCACCTCGGCCTCCCAAAGCATGGGATTACAGGCTGAGCCACTGAGCCTGGCCTGAACTGTGTTTTAAAGGGAAGTTATCTGTTCATTGACTGGCATTGAATTCAGGGATAATGCTTTGCTTTGCGTTTTTTTTTTGAAGAGACACTTTTGGCGTAAATCCCTACCCATACTTTTTACCTGTCTCCTTTCCTTCTAATAATCTAAGGAATGTTGATGATGAGAAGACAGACAGAATGTTGAGGTGATTGCATAGTTGGTCTGTTAGAATCAAGTTAGAGTAGCCATCATCACCTGGGCTATTTGAAGGTGATTTTGCTGACATTATTTATTGACTCCTATGAAAACAACTGAAAATACTGTTTTTTGACCTCATTTTTTCTAATGTGTGTTTATAGGTATATCAACAGATATGTATATGGCTGTATGAGATACACACACACACACACACACACGCACACACGCACACACACACGAACTGAAATAAGTAAAAACATATGCTCTGTGCTTCCAGCAAGTATGGTAGTGTTTTCCTATTCTTTGTCTTTCCTATTCTTTGTCTTTCCCATTCTTTGTCTGAGTGGGGCTCTCTTGGGGAAAATGAATGAAAACTTGATAAAGGCCTTATGTCTTTACGTACAAATATATACATTTAAAATTTTGTGTTTTAATTGTACCAAATGAGAAGACCTAAATAGGAAGCACTTTGAAGAGTTGATTTAATCAAACTATTGATTGTCCTTGACATGAACAAAGTAAACAAGTGGCTATTGATAGTCTACTTATAAAACAACTGACCATCAGGAAAGTATATAGATTTTTTTTTTCTTATCAGGAAACTTATTTATTTCAGAGAGTTATAGTAATGGAGAAACTTGACCCTTCTCACTGTCTTATTTAAGAGATTAAAGTCTTGGAATTTCCATTTCATTCTTCTTGTTTATTATGTAAAGGCATTATAAGCATTTTTAAAATTAAGCTGTATTTAGAATCAAAATTAACTGAAAAAACATAAAGATTATTTCACCATGTGGCATGAAATGTACATACACAAATCTGCTCTCTTTGATTATCACTCCTTGAACAGCTCTGTAATCACTCTGTGCAAACTCTTCTGCTCTATTTTTCTGCTTACTGTCCAGACTCTTTCAGGTATCCATGTAGGTTTCTGGTTATGGCTATGTAAAACCTTTGTGATTAAATTGTATTGCTTGTGTAACCACTCTAACTGTTGGACTTTGAATTCTTTCTAGATAGTTCTGGCAGTCAGCTTGGATTTTTCAGGACAGGACTGATTTCAGATATTCAATTGTAGTATACCCATAAACCATGTGCTCTGATTTTTATTTTGGATGTGTGGTTTACATAATCTTTGACTTTGCTGAACTAATAGTTTTTATTTTTCATTCACTCATTGGTCCCTTACCTGTTCCTGTTCTGTGTACTGTATTTATATGCTATGAATAAGAAAAGAAATTAGAAATGTCATGCCTTTGAGCAGTTCAGGGATTGGTAGGAAAAATACATTGTAAACATATATTATATGATTCTATTGCCATTAGATAGAATGAGATAGAAACAACAGAGTGCTTGTCCTGCTGTAAATATAATACATATATTATCTTAATCTTCATAACAACCCTGAGGGATATTATTACCTCATTTCTGTAAGTGGAGAATCTGAGGCAGAGTGATTAAGAAACCTACAAAGGTCATATATTAAGTGGTAGAGCTAAAGTTTGAACTTAGGCAAGTTAATTCAAGAACTTATGGTCTTAGCTGTTGGTCTGTTGTCCAGAAGAGCAGAGATTTGTTCATTATGACCAGCACATAGGGTTCCTCTGCTCTTTCAAGGTTTAGCTGCTCATCACAGAATGGCTTCTACAAGTACTAGTTTGTCATAGTCTTCATTCACTACTGGGAAGAATACATGAGCTGGTCCATGGGATTGGCATAGGTTGGGGTGTATGTCAGGAATCCTGCCAGGGCAGCTGGCGTGCAGGGCAGTGTACCAGTTTTATCAGGGTTTATAGGACTCCCACATAAAAATGAGGCAGAATTCCAGTTATGTGGAAGGGACAGGTTGGGAAAGTTGTAGGTGGGTGTTATGAGAGTGGGACAAAAGTAATTACATGTCTTACTTGCTGGTGGGAGCAGGGCTCCTAATCAACTCCCTAATCTGATCAGACACCATCCAGAATTGGGCAAGTCTGATTAAGCAGTCATAGGTTCTTGTCCCTGAGGACAGAGACAAATAACATGTTCGGAGTGCCTGATCCAGCGCTTAGTGCTTAGTAAGCATTTAGTAAATATTTGTTAGAGAAATGACTCCTTCAGCAAAAATGTATTTAAAAATTTTTTAAGTAGTTTTATTGAGATATAATTTACATACTGTAAAATTCATCCATTTAAAGTGTACAGTTTAGTTAGTGGTTTTTAATATATTCACAGATACATGTATTCATCATAGTCAATTTGAGAGCATTTTCATCACCTCAGAAAGAAATCCTGTACCCTTTAGCTATTACTGCCCCTTCTTCCTCCTCTTCCCTCCTAGTAATTAGGCAACCACTAATCTTTCTAGATTTCCCTGTCCTGGACTTTCATATAAATGAAATCATATAGCATGTGGTCTTTTGTGACTGGCTTCTTTACTTGGCGTAATGTTTTCAAGGCTCATCCATATATCATTTATGGCATATATCAGTACTTCTTGTCTTATAGCTGAATAATGTTCCTTGTCTGGATATACTGTATTTGTTTCTCAGTTCATCTATTAATGAACTTTGGGTTGTTTCTACTTCTCGCTATTGTGAATAATGTTGCTATAAGCATTCATGTACATGTTTCTATGTGGATATGTGTTTTCATTTCTCTTGGGTATTTACCTAGGAGTAGAATTGCTGGGTCATATCATAACTCTATGTTTAATTATTTGAGGAACTGCCAGATTATTTTCCAAAGTGGCAGGATCATTATGCATTCTTTTTTCATTCTTTTGCTACAATCTGTTTGTGTCTTTGAATTTACTGTGTGTCTCCTGTAGACAACATATAGTTGGATCATGCTTTTAAAAGTCCAGTCTTACATATATCTGCCTTTTGATTGGGTTGTTTACTTATTCATATATAGTGATATTATGATTTATTTCTGCCACCTTTTTGTTTTTCAGGGGCCTCAAGTGTTCCTTTTGTTCCTGTGTTCCTCCCATATTGCTTTTTTTTTTTTTTTTTAACAGTGATTGAATTCATTAGGTTTATTAAATACTAATTCATTTCTGCTCTTCTTAGTTTATAGTGAAGGAACTATATGAAAAAAATACTGATTCATTGATCTTTTAATTTCATTAATGAGTTTTTAATTACCTTTGAGTATTTTTTAGTAGTTTCTCAACTTATCAGAATCAGCTTTAGATTTATGTTAACATAGTTCTAGCAGTATACAGAAATGTTAGTCCTATATAGCTCTATTCCTTCTTACCATTTTGTGGTATTATTGTTATACATATTATATCCATTAATGTTACAAAGCAATGTAGTGTTGCAATTATCTTACCATGCTACTATTTCCTTTAGTTCATTTGTTTTATTTCCACCTACCTCCTTTGTGCTGTCATTGCCAATTATTTACTGATAAGTTTTTACATGTTATAGACCCAGAAATATATTATATATGTATTTTATATAATTTCTTTTAAAATCAGCTAACAGGCAGAAGACATGCAATATAGTATCTGTTATAATTGCATAATTATTGCTACGCTCATCACTGTCTGGGGTTGCTTCCTTTCAACTTGAAGAACTTCTTTTAGCATTTCTTATAAGGTGGGCCTACTAACAACGAATTCCCTAAGTTTTTGTTTATTTTGTTTATTTGGTTTGTCTTTATTTCACCTTCGTTTTTAAAAGATAGCTTTTCTGGACATGGAATTTTTGGTTTATAGGGGGTTTTTGTTGTTTTTGAGCACTGTGTGTTATCTCATTGCCTCTGGCTTTATTGTTTCTGCTGAGAAGTTGGCTACTAATTTTATTGGGGTTCCCTTGTAAGTGATGTGTCATTTTTCTCTTGCAGCATTCAAGGCTTTCTTATGTTTGACTTTTATCATTTTTACCATGATATTTCTATGGTTCTTTTTATGTTTATCCCGTTTGGAGTTTGTTGATCTTCCTAGATATATAATGTTAGGTCTCGGTGGAATCTCCAAAAGTGTTAGGTCATACTCCCAGCGGAGCCTCCAGAATGTTAGGTCAGGCCCACAGGGGTGTCGGTTGTCTTGTGTGCGATCTGGTGCCACATGAAATATACAAAGAATTGCACAGAAGTTAGATTATAAAATATAGTTTATTTAAAAAGTAAATGAGAGAGAAAGAAAGAGAAGGTTCACCTCCCCAAGTTAGGGAAGGGGGCCAAAGCCAGGAAACATAGTGATATTCATAGCTCAGAGCGTACATGGCTACCTCAGAATCTAGTAAGGTAATAGCTGCAATGGCTTGGCAATGACCATGGCGATGATGATTGGTTGCTCTTGGTTGAGTCCTTTTAACCTTCCCCTTTGACCGGGGAAGGCCGTTAAGGTGATTGGGTAGTAGTCTGCTTCATGTCGTCACAAAGGGGCAGGTAAGCACAGGTACTGACATCAGGTGATGGATAGCAGGCAGATGGGTAGGTTAGTCACATGATTGCTGCTATGGTTGGGGGGAGGGTTCTGTCTGTGTCACATAGGTCATGAAGGGCTGATTAGGTTAATTTGAGTCTTATTTGTGGAGGCAAATACTTGAAATAGAAAACCTAATTAGTACAGAACAAGCTGTGGGGGGGAGTTGTAAAACAATTATCAATAGCTACCTCTGAGAAACTGATTCTGTCCTTGGTGAATCACTAGAAACACATGAGATTTAGCCAATGTTAAAATGGCTGCTCATTGGGTATATTAAATCCATGTTATGTCCTTTCACATATCTTGCTGCTTTTTAATATATTTTGGAAAGTATTAAGCCTTTATCTCTTTGAATCTTTTGCTATCCTCTGTTTGTAGTATTCCCATTGCACATATGGTGATGTGCTTGATAGTGTCCCACATTTCTCTGAAGCTTTGTTCATTTTTCTTTTCTGTCTTTCTTCTTCAGCTTACATAATCTATGTTGATGTATCTTCAAGTTTACTAATTCTTTCTTCAGCCAGTTAAAGTCTACTGTTGAGACCATATTAGTCAGGATTCTTCAGAGAAATAGAACCAATATGTTATTATTATTATTATTTTACTTTTAATATTTTTATTTTAAAGATGTGGGGTACAATTCAGGGTTAGGTATACAAATGTTCATTTTGCAGGTACTCTTGTTGATGAGGTATGCCCCCTCTCCCCCAGCAGATTCTCACTACTGCCAATCATACACACTCCCACCCCAGCAGTTTCCCACTACTGCCAATCTTTTTCTTATAGTATTAGGATAATTGTTCAAGGTCCCCTTATGAATGAGAACATGTGATACTCAATTCTTTGTTTCTGTGATAGATCGCTCAGAATTATAAACTTAAGTCCATCCAGGTTGCTGTGAAGTTCATGATTTTGTCCTTCTTTATGACTTCATAATATTCCATCTTGTATATGTACCACATTTCTTAAATCCAGTTCTCTTTCAATGAGCAGCACGGTTCAGAACCAATATATTGTAAAGAGATTTATTGGAATTGTCTCATGTGATTATGGAAGTCAAGAAGTCCCATGATCTGCTGCCTATAAGCTGGTGAGAACCAGGAAAGACAGTGTATAATTCAGTGTGAGTCCAAAGGCCCGAAAATAGGGGAACTAATGGGTATAAGTCCTCGTCCATGTTTGAAGGCCCAAGAGCCAGGTATGAGGGCAGGATATTCTAGATGAAACAGAATAAATTTGTTATTCCTCTACCTTTTAAATCTATTCAGGCTCCTAATAGATTGCATAATGCCCACCCACATTGGTGAGGGTGATCTTCTTTCCTCAGTCTACAGAGGAAATGCTAATCTCTTCCATAAACACTCTCACAGAGGTACCCAGAAACAATGTTTTACATCTTTTAGCCCAGTCAAGTTGACTTATAAAATTAACCATCACAAGGCCCTCTGAATTTTACTTCAGTCATTGTACTTCCAACTCCAGAATTTCCATTTGGTTCTTTCTTAAAATGCATCTCTCTTTTTTGATATTCTGTATTTGGTATGGCATAGTCATATCTTCCTTTACCTCTTTAATTAAGTTTTCCTTTAGTTCTGTGAGCATGAAATCTTTTCCTGTTAAATCCTACATATAGTTGTACTCACAGGCAATTGCTGTTGTCTGCTTTTTTTTTTTTTTTTGCATATATGGGTGCATTTCCCTCTTTCTTTGCATGTCTCATAATTTTTTTGTTGGAAACTGGACATTTTAGATAAATATATTTTAGCAATACTGGGTACTGAGTTTTCCCAAACCCTTCTCCATTATTTTTACTTATTTGTTTAGTGACTGACTGAAGGTGAGCTTTTGATGTGCCCACAGCAACTCCTGGATGACCATTGTTATTAGTAGGGCTCTCTCTTCAACTCTTTGGACCCTATAGGATAGTATAACTATTTACCAGCTGATTGTTTTATTACAACAATGTCCTGGGGCATTACTTCTACTACAAAGTAATCTAATCAGATTGTGGTTTCTTTGAAGAAATAGTTTCTGAGGTCAGTGTCTGATGTATGTTTGACCCCAGAAAGCCTCCTCCTAGCTGCCTCTTTGCTGGGTTCTCTCATGCAAACTAGCCAGACCACAGTCTAGTCTATATCTTCACTAGTTCTTTCCATTCCCTTTACCACATCCTCCACTGTTTTTGAGAGAGCTCTTAGGCTTACATTTCTCCATACTCTGTTGCAAATGAAACTGTTCCTTTGGGAAGATATTAGGAGCTATTTGTTTGTTTGGTTTTTTTGTTGTTGCTGTTGCCACTCCAGCCTTGACCTGCTGGGCTCTGGTGATCCTTCCCCCTCAGCCTTCCAAGTAGCCAGAGCTACAGGCGTGTGCTACCACGCCCGGCTAATTTTTTGATTTGTCATAGAGATGAGGTCTCACCATGAGACCCATAGGCCCAGGCAATCCTCTTGCCTCAGCCTCTCAAAGTGCAGGGATTACAGGCTTGAGCCACTGCACCTGGCCGGGAGCTGTTTTATGGTTCCAGGCAAGATTTCTGAGCCAGGGCTCTGGAGATAGGAGTGGGGACAATGACGGGCTTTTCTCAGAGCCATACCCCACTCTAGGAGCTGAGCACTGGATGGAGGGTCAGGAGGTTGAGGTTCTCTTGGCCCTGCCTTTTGGTTATGGAACTACTTATAAGCCGTAGGAAGGACTATTGACAGGGTCTTAATATTCTCAACATGCTATACCCAAGGTAGATCCCCTGTTTCACCAGAGGAGGTTGGGTGAAATAAGGGAATCCCCCCACTTTTCAACTGTGCTCATCTGGGACTTAGCCTCAACAACAGGCAGCTGGGGACAGCATAAGAAAATCTGAAGTCCTTCTTGTCCCAGGATGAAATACCCCAGCTTGGAGCTGGGGAGCGAGGGAGCCCTGTGTTCTTGGCTGCAGTAGTCTGGAGTGGGGTCTCTCCCTTGCAGCTTTGGGAGGGCAGAGATCTTGGTTCAAATACTATGCTCTTATCTTTCTTACTGAATGTCCGTAGATCTTCTTGTATAGATGTTTCTTCATTTGCTGTTGCCTCTTTAAGTGGTTTTTTAAAAAACATAATTTTCATCAGTTTCACTGGTTAGCAGAGCTCATCCTGTCTTGATGGATGTTGAGCTCCAAAAATGTTTTTTAAATGCTTTGTTCATTATCATATGTCATTAGATCTAGTATACCATCAGATGCATCATTATTTTAAAGTATTCTAAATTGCTAATTAAACTATGACATACTGTCATGTGTAAGACTCACCTTGATTTCAGATGTTGGAAGATTAGAGAAATGTGCATCTTTGAATCAATAGTCTACAGTTTATTCTGAGAAAAAAAAAAAAAGTACAGGAAAAGATCAAATGTCATGCCCTGTTAGCAGTAACAATACAAACACCAAATAAAGCATTGTACTGAAAACTGTGGCTTTTATTTGTAAAAACCGGTGAACAAAAGTTTTTAGATTTTTTTTTCAGACTAAGAAAAACTGTTTTCAAATATGATACAAGGAAAATTAATAGTAAGGCCAGGATTCGGAGTGTGCCTTCATCATTCTGGATTACTGAATTCATCTACGTGTGTTTGTTGGGCGTCTTCCATGTTCCAGGCACTGTCAGAGGTCTGGGGTGTATTATTAGCACATGTCAGAGAAAAATGGTGGGAAAAGAGTGAGGGAGAAGCTGAAAAACACTAAATAAGTAAGTTAAACAGTAAGTTTATCAATAATAAATTGTGTGTGTGTGTGTGTGTGTGTGTGTGTGTGTGTGTGTGTGTGTTTAACAGACAAGGTCTTGCTGTGTTGTCTAGGCTGCTGTGCCGTAGCTGTACATGGCACAATCATATCATACTGCATGCTTGAACTCCTGCGCCCAAGCAATCCTCCTGCCTCAACTTCCTGAGAAGCTGGGACTATGGGCCTGTGCCACTGCACTCAGCTAAATGTGTCTTTGAATCTTTATTTTGAAATGATTTTACATTTACACTTAATTTTGCAAAAATAGTGCATAGTTTTCCTTTTCCCCAATATTAACAACTTATGTAACCAGAGAAGCATAATTTCCTAAACCAAAAAATTAACTGTGATGCAATATTATCATCTAATCTGTAAGCCTTATTTGAGTTTCACCAGAGTTCCCACTAATGTCCTTCTTCTGCTCCAGGGTCCAACCTAGGATCCCACATCACATTTTGTTGTCATGTCATCTTAGTTTCTTCTATTATGGAACATTTCTGCTGTCTTTTTCTGTCTTTTATGTCCTCGGCACTTTTGGAAGGATTTGGTTGGTTATTTTGTAGAAAGTCCCTTAATTTGAATTTGTCTGATTTATCTGTGGGTTAGATGAGGTACAGTCTGCCCTCTGTATCTGTGGATTCACCCAACCATGGATTGAAAATGCAATTAGGCCTGTGATGGTTGTGTCTGTACTGAACATTACAGACTTTTTTCCTTGTTATTATTCCCTAAATAGTACAGTTTAACAACTATTTACATAGCATTTATGTTGTATTATAAGTAACCTAGAGATGATTCAAAGTGTACTGAAGGATGTGTGTAGGTCATATGCGAATGCTGTGCCATTTTATGTCAGAGACTTCAACATCTGCAGATTTTGGTATCCTTGGAGGTCCTGGAACCAATTCCCTGAAGACAGAGGGACAACTATAATGCGTTTTTGGCAAGAATACCACAGACATGACATCGTATCCTTTGTGCATTATATTGGAGGTGCACGATGTCAATTTATCTTGTTACTGGCAGTGTTTGCTTTGATCATTTGGTTAAGGTGGTGTCTGCCAGAGTTTTCCACTGTAAAACTACTGTTTTTTTGCCTTGGAGATAATCATGCTTTTTGTGGAGGCATACTTTAAAACTAACCTTATATCCTATTTCTCCTCATACTTTTACCCACAGATTTTAACATCTGTTGATTTTTGCTTGCAGCAATTATTACTGTGGTGTTTGCCAAATGTAATGTTCTGTTTCCGGCCTTCCTTCTACACTTGTTCATTGGAACTTTACTGTAAGGAAGAAATGTCTCTTCTGTCTTCATTCATTCCTTTTTTTATTTCTTTACATAAGTATGGATTCATGGATGTTTAATTAGTTCTTGGGTTATAATTTTATCATCATTAATTATTTTGTTATTTAAATTGTCCCAGAGGTGGCCATTGGGAGCTCCTTCAAGTTGGTTTCTAAGCCTTTCAACATGCCCCATCTTTTTTGTTTCAGATTTAAATTAACATAATATAAAATTAGCCATTTTAAAGTAAACAATTTATTGGCATTTAGTGCATGCTTGGTGTTGTGCAATCACCACCTCTATCTAGCCCCCATCATTTTGGGGGCAATTTTAAACTTTCTAGTGCCATAAAGTGCTCCAGCCTCATCTTATATTTTCTCTGCCCCAGCCCTGGAGCAACTATTTCTCCAAGGAGCCTCTTATTCCTTTGGATAATGGAGTGGTGGTGTGCTCATTCCTACTGTGGAATCACTACTTCTAGCCCCTCCCAGTGGACAGAGCAAGGAAATGTATGTGTGTATACACACACATCTGTATCTTCAACGTATCTTAAAATGAAACACCATAAATTTATAGCATTCCCTCTGGTTTTAACCTAGTATGGTAGTGTTCATGCTCGTTTTCTTATTTATAACTCCTGTCTTCAACAGTAAAAAACATGGCTTCTACTATCCCAGTATAATTACTTATCCTCAGTCTCAGTATTTTCAGAATTGCTAATCCATATTCAAGTAAAAAGTAGACTTACTAGGGTGCACTATTTGTGCACAGTTCTTTTTGTATTTAGTCTTATAATATATGGTCAAATGCTATTTTCCAAAGTTACTTAGCTTATTTTTTAATCTTTGTCACTTCCTCTTTTATGTTATTCATTTATAATACTTTTAGGTCTATTTGTTACTGTTGTATTACATTTTGGGTTTCCCCACTGTCCTGTTTAATTGCAATTATTTACATTTTAGATATGTGAAACATCTTGGTTCTGAGTCAGAACTGTAAAAAAAAAAAAAAAAAGAAAAGGTATGTTGAGAGGTGCCTCTACTCTTTCCTTCTGTCTGATTTCCATTCTTCTCTTCTTTCTACCCAGTTCTCTGTACCTTGTTGGTGCTCAATCTCATCATTTTTTGGTTTATCCTTCCTGGATTTCTTGCTACACAATTGAACAGATACATAAACATTTCCTTATATTCTTTCTTTCTTATACGGAGGGTAGCATACTATATACTCTTTTATCCATTGCTTTTTTCACTTAGCAATATATCCTGGAAATTACTCCATAATTATTCCTAGAACTCATCTCATTCTTTTTCTTACAGTTGCATAATATTCCATTGTGTGGATGCACAGTAATTTATTCAGTTACTCTTCTCCCTAGGGGCATTTAGGTTTTTATTCATACAGCCATTCATTCAGTTTTTTAGTGCAAATTTTAATCTAAGCATTGTACTGGGTCTTGGGTAATGGAAATCTAGTTTACAGGATTTTTTTAAAGTTTAATTTTAGCCTTAATTTTTTATTCAAACCATAGGAAACCAAGAACATAATTTTTGGAAAAAAACTCTAGTTGCCATTTATGTTGTAAACATGAAAGTCTGTGGATAGAGCTGATTTGATTAACATTTAGATTCAAATAATTTATTCAGGAAAAGTAGATTTTGTCTCTTTTTTGCTGAAGTATATTTTGTTTGCCTATTGATATTTAGTTTTCAAAACCTAAAGATAAAAGGTAGGCCATTTTTAGAAGCTGTATTCTATATTTTTCCAACAGAAAGCTAGAAAGTAACTTAAAACAAATTGTAGTCGGTATTCATTTTTTAAAGTGTGTTTTTTTCAATTAAAAAAGCAGTAAATATTCATATGCCAGGTTTTTATTTCTTGTCCACATTTGAGATGTTGTGGTTTTCTAGCCAAGAAGATGAGGAGTTGGCATGTGAATCCGTCTTCAGTTCAACAGGTTTAGATATTGCTTTCACAGCAGTTTCTCTTCTTTAGATAATGTTTTACTTTAATATACATATAAAAGTGCACAAATCATAAGTGTACAGCTCTGTGATTTGTCACAAAGTAGGCACACATGTATAACGAACTACAGAAGTAGAACATTTTCGCACTACTTGTCTTTGGTGTGTATTTTGGTACATACACAGTTCTTTGGGTATTTTACCTAGAGGTTGCTGGGTCAGCAACTTCTTTTTAAAAAGAATACCTTGTTGGAATTTATCTTTCTCATGGTGCTTCTCTGACAGAACCAAACTTTGAATTTCATTTCTTTATTGCAGTTTGTATTTAGCCTGCTTAGCCTGCCTTTTCTCCAGCATGATAGAATGCTTTCTGTCTGCTTTCTAAGTGATGGAAGGCAAGGAGGCTTAAGACACAAAACCTGCCCTTTGAAGTTTACTGTCCAGGGGCAGGACAAGTGATGAGAATAAGCAGTGAGGTGTACATATAGTGCTATGACAGCATCTAGGTAAAACCCATTCAGAATTACCATAAGAAGTTCTGAAAAGTTTTCCTGGCTGGGCTCAGTGGCTCAACCTGTAATCCCAGCCTTTTGGGAGGCTGAGGCAAGTGGATTGACTGAGGCCATGAGTTCGAAACCAGCCCGGGCAACTTGATGAGACTTCCTCTCTACAATAAAATAAAAAATTGGCTGGGCATGGTAGTGTGCACCTCTAGTTCCGGCTGTTTGGAAGACTGAGGTGGAAGGATTGCCGGAGCCCAGCAAGTCAACACTGGGGTGGCTGTGAGTGTGCCACTGCACTCCAGCCTGAGCAACGGAGTGAGACTCCAACTCAAAAAAAAAAAGTCTTCCCATAAGAAGTCACATTTGAGTTGATCTGAAAGGTACACAGAAATTTGACAGGGGGGAAAATATATCCCCTGTAATATTGGGGAAGGTGGATATCAGATTCAAGCAAGACACTGGTGATTGACAGCATACTGAATGGCAGTATTGTTTGGCCTGATGGACCAGAGGATGGAAGGGGAGTAGGAAGAGACAAGGGAATGACGAGGGACTAGGGACTGTTAGCTCTAAGAACGGGCATGGCGGCAATAAGCGTGATAAGCGATCCAAAGTATTTGTGATGAAGAGTGTCATTATCTTATTACTTTATCCTAAGTTTTACTTCCTATAAAATATCCCATCTCTTTAGAGTCAGATGCTTTTTTTTGGTCAATGATGGCATGGTGCTTATGCATGTGTGCACATGCCTTTTTTCTCTTATAATTTACTTAAAAAGAGAACCGATTATTTTGAACTTCAAATACTTCGATCAATAGACAGGTAAGTGTTGCGAAATGTGAATGTTGTGAAACTTACTCCCATATTTATATTTAAACTTATTGTCAATATCATGGGCTTCATTCATTTTCTTATTTCCGAACCTTCCTAAGATTATGGTAATTCTTGCTTTTGTACTTTTCTGAAATTTTAGAAATCTTACCAGGCTGAGGGGGAAAAAAAAGTGAATGTCTTCTGAGAACATTCATGTCAAGTACAATTAGGGTTATTGACTGAGTGCTGAGTGGGGCAGGGGACCTGGTGGCCTCTTTGAACAATGTTTAAATCTGGGCCTGGTTGGGTGTTTTTTTGCAATTAAACTTAGCTTGCTAGGTTAATAAGGCCTTTAAGTTCACCCTGTCCATAAAGATTTTAGTTTTTTCCATGCATCCTTGTTGTTCTCTTGTCATTACCCTGACTTAGCAGAGAGATTGCAAACTTAAACTTTCCTTGTTAGAATCTTCTGATTAGAAAGCCACTTACAGTTTTCTTCTTCTTCTGATATGAGATCTAGTCTAGGATCTTGATCATTTTAGGACAGATCATAGAGTAGTCCTTTTTTACAGTTTCTTTGTGTGACCACTGTGCTGATTTTTTTTCCTGTTCTTGTTACGCTTCTTTCTTTGTTTCCAAACTGTGGGCTTGCACAGAATTTCCTCTGTAGTCCCCATCTGTATACACAGATAGACACAAGTTTATATCTATACATTGTAAGAAGATGTACTTATCAGAGAAAGAAAATACTCAAGTATATTGACAATCTTCTACTGATTCAAATTGGCAAAAAATTGGTTAATATTCAATTCTTCACCTTTTTTTGCATTTCAACCTTTTTGACTATTTTAAATTTTCTTCTTTTAGTACTAAATATAATTGTTTTTCTTTAATATCTACCATGTCACAACTTGGCTGCTGGGAACCCTCTTATGCTTTTTTTCCCCCCTCTTCCATCCCTGAAAGCATCCTTGCTTTTTTTAATTGACTGATGGAGACAAGGTCTCACTATGTTGTCCACGTCCTTTCTTTCTTATCCTACTTCCATGCTTCCAGACTCATCCTGATTTTTACTTGAAGTTATTATAGAGATATGTGGTACAAGTGAGGATTAACTGCACAAGTAGGCTGCATGTGGTGAAATTTGGGCTTCTAACTGGCCCTCACTCCCCCTGGTAGTGGACCAGGTACCTTTTTATTGTCACATGCCCCCCACCTTCCCTGATTTTTATTTTCTTATCAGAAAATGTGGATTTAGCCTTGCCTTAAGAGGCCTAGTTCCTTTCGGTAGGAATAGTATTAGAGACCAAAATTTGGGTATCCATGGGACTCAGTGATGGACAAAAGTTTTGCTGTTGTTTTTAGTAATGATCATTCATTGCCTTTTCCAATCTAACTAGTCCTATTGTTATACCCTATTTTCCTTTTTTGCATGAGGTTTCATTGATCACTAAGATTTTCTATGTTGATGAATCCAGCTCACTAAAGAGTGGTTCCAATAGGACTGAGGTTTGTAGAGACACTGGGCAGCCTGGAACTTCTTATTAAAGGAGAACATGAAAAGTTTTGTGGGCTGGGAAAAGGGTTTGCCAACTAGTTTATCTCTTTCTTCACACAGTGGCAAATGGCCAGCTGTTACTTGAATTTACCTCTTTGTTTGTCCTGGCGAGCTTCTGTGTAGAGAAGCTTCTGCTGGCAGCGTGGTTGGTATCTCAAAGTACCAAAAGATGGAAAAAAAAAATCTTCACAAATTCTGTGTGTGAGTGATGGAAAAAGGAGGTAAATATTCCAGGAAATATAATACTACTAAACTAAATATCTAGTGATTTGGTGCCATGTTAGATTTTTTTCTTTCTACTATGTTGGTCTTTCGTTAAGTCGGTAGAAGTTAGGCTTAAAAACTTGGCCTTCAAGACTTGTAAAGTTTCTTATTTTTGTTTCTCCTTATAATTTGTGTTTATCTTGTTGTCTCTTTTGTAACTCTGTAACAATTCTTCTCCAAATGAACAAAATCTTTTGCCTCTTCCTGTTTTTCCTCTTTTTATTTTTCATCAGTAGGAAAGTCCCGTTTGTTTGTAAACAATTTTGCAGAGAAATAACAGGACCGATTGAACCATTGTTGCAATATACTGCCATCATTGTTGCCAACTCAGGAGAAACCAGCCTATAGTTTCCAAACTGAAAATAAGAATAAGGTTGGTACTTGGGAATAATCAAGAGTACCATTTGTAGACTACCTTTTCCTTCATGGTCTCATTTAACCCTTACACCAGCTCTAGGGAAGGAGGTATATGTTAATATTTCTATTTGCCATGAAGAAACTCAGGCTATTAGCAATTTACTTAATTCTGGTCGTCTATCAGATGACCGAGAGTGGTAGAAAGTATGAACCCATATGTGTCTGACTCCATGACGTGTACCACCTGATCAGCTCTCAGGGACTGCCCATAGACTCCATACAGTAGAGCTATGTTACCTGGACGTGTTCTCCACCAAGAAGCTCCTAAAAAGCTCTAAAAGTTGTTTGTCACCTAACAGGACTTCTTTATCAAAATTTTTTCCAAAACTGTATCTTCTCAGCTAGTATTTAATCATTTTTCCACCCTATTGTTTGTGTTACAATTTTTAAAATTTATTTTTTATTCTAAAGATGTGGGGTGCAATTCAGGCTTAGGTATAAAAATGTTCATTATGCCGGTACCCTTGTTGGTGAGGTGTGCTCCTCCTTCCCCTGGGAGTTTCCCTCAACTGTCAATCCCACCCCCCTCCCTTGCAGTTTCCCATTACTGCCAGTTCCTTTCTTACAGTATTATGATAATTGTTCAAGGTCCACTTATGAGTGAGAACATATGGTACTCTGTTCTGTGTTTCTGTGATAGGTCACTGAGTATGAGACATTCTAAATCCATCCAAGTTGCTGCGAAGTCCATATGTTTGTTCTTCTTTATTGCTACATAATATTCCATTGTGTATATGTACCACATTTTTAAAATCCATTTCAACTTTTATGGGCAGCATAGTTGGTTCCATGTTTTTGCTACTGTGAATAGAGCTGTACCAAATATGTGTGTGCAGGTATCTTTTTTGTAGAATGATTTGAGTTCCTGTGGGTATATTCCCAACAGGGGGATTGTTGGTTTATATGAAAGATCAATTTCTAGTTCTTTCAGTAATCGTCACACTATCTTCCAAAGAGGTTGCACTAGTTTGCATTCCCACCAGGACTGTAGAAGTGTTCCTTTTCTCCGCATCCTCACCAGCATCTGTTGTTTGTTTTATTAATGATGGCCATTCTTACTGGGGTTAGGTGGTGTCTCATTGTGGTTTTGATTGGCATTTATCTGATGATAAGTAAGGCTGAGCACTTTTTCATGTGTCCATTAGCTGCCCATATATCTTTTTTTGAGAAGTATCTAAATTTTTTTTATAAAAGTCTACAGTTTCAACTTAAGAAATTTAGTAAAACTCAGTTTAAATGGATTGTTTTTAGGTTAAAAAATGAGTTCAGCTGGGCTTGGTGGCTCAGCCTGTAATCCCAGCACTTTGGGAGGCTGAGGTGAGTGAATTGCCTGAGCCCGTGGGCTCGAGACCCGCACTGGGCAATTTGGCAAGACCTCATCTCTACAATAAATCAAAAATTATGTGGTCAATCTTAAAATACGTTCCATGAGGTGATGAGTAGAATGTGTATTCTGTGGTCTTTGGATGGCGTGTTCTGTAGGTATCAATTAAGTCCATTTGTATATCCGGGCCTGGTGGCGCGCATGCCTGTAATTCTAGCTACTTGGAAGGCTGAGGCGGAAGGATTGCTGGAGCCCAGCAGGTCGAGGCTGCGGTGCCACTGCACTCCAGTCTGGGTGACGGAGTGAGGCTCCAACTCAAAAAAAAAAAAAAAAAATGAGTTCACACTGCCAGTAGCTAAGGTATATTTCAATCATGCTAAGAAATCTTTTGCATATTCCAGCAGAATTCCCTGTAGATTGAAGCATCTACATTATTGATTGCTGATATTTCTAGGAGAGGTGTCTATTAACTTTTTTTTTTAACTAAGTGTAACCACTAAAGTATATGAAAGCACACTAAAGTGTACCTATCAAAATGTATACCAAAGTTTAGGACAGACATAACATTTTTAAAGAAACAATTACACATAATATTAGACTTTAAGATTTTAAGTATTGTTTTAATGCAAAGAAAGATACAAATCTCATGGCTTTTCATGAAAACATTCTCAATAACTGTATCCAATTTAGTAAATTTCATTAATCTTGTAAATTTACCATTTTTCATGGACCTGAAAAACAGCCTGTTGTCAATTGTGCTTGCTGAAATAACTTTGACATCGAATATATCGCAGGGAAGGCTATCACAGGCTTGACTTATATATTTTGGTCTGTAACAGAATTGATTAAGGTAAACTTGAGGCACCTGGCCAAAAAAAAAAAAATAGATTGCAGGTAGTTAGAAAATGTAAGTTTGCAATATGGAAATTAAATTGCTTTGGAACTGTTTTCTAAGACTGAGTCATATTGAGGGTTGGGTATGTTGTGGAATGTGTGGAATTTTTGACTTCTAACAGATGTTTCACTATTTGGGTTAAGTCAGAAAGAAGATCTGAAAAGAACTCAAGAGATTACACATATAATCAGCCTTGCTCTGGAATGGCAGGATTTGGTCCCTTGTCAGAAGGGAAAGCAGGGTGGATGCGGTGGTTATTAAACTCTTCAGATGTTGTTCATGGTTTTCTTTTCCAGAGGGATAATGACAGTGTTATCACTGGGGAGGAAGAAGAGTCTCTATATTTTGGTTCTTTTGTAGTTTGCTCTTTTATCTTAGAAAAGTCATTTTAGCTCTTTTTCTTCCACATCATTTCACTGTTGATGATCATGCAGGGATTGTAAAGATTGGAAGAAGTATTAGCAGGCAAAATGTAGACAAACAGAATTATTATTATTTGTAAAAGGCAAGAAGGTAGATGCAAATTGTCGAACTTATCATTTGGGGGCAGGTACTCATTGGATATTTTGTAAGCACGTATGCTTATCAAAAGCAGTGATTGCTAGCAGCCAGCAAAAAGTGAAATAGAATTAAGTCTAAACAATGAACTTCTTAAGGACAGAGGCCATGCTTTTACCCCATTAAAAACTTTTAAAAATTATATAGAAAATTATAGTAAATAATGTAGAGACACCTGTATTTCTATTACCCATTTTTTTCCAAATTTACTTCTAGTCTTTTTTTTATTTATAATGAATAATATCAGATCTACCTAAAATTTCCCTGGTGCATATTTAGACATTGATTTATGTGTGTGAATATCCATTAATTATGTATGAGTATATGTACGTCTATATAATTTTGTGTCTCTGAAACAATGTATACAGATAGTATTATGCTGCGTATTATTCTACATCGTGCTTTTTTAAAACTGACATCATTTTGGTGTTTCTGGGAGGGGTGCACCCCTTTTGTCCTTGCCCTACCACTCTGTAGCCACTTTTTACACCATTCTGTTCTCTAGTTCTTCACAGATGTCTGGTCCAAATTCTTCTAAGCTGGCTATTGTATAGCATTCTCATTCTTGTTCATTCACAAGCTTTTAAGATTTAGGCCATGACATCAAAGAGTAGACATGACTTTTTTGTCCCCATATGCACGTAGATAATGTTTAGGACACAATATCAAAACCTCTATATTACAATTTCTATCAGTGTGTTCACCATGCAGATTGCTAGGATTAATTCCTCATTTTCAGTGTTTGGGCACACTTAAGTCATTATGTTTAATAATGGGGATCTTATTGTTAGTTGATTTTCATTAAGATCAGACTATCCCATGATCACCTAATCAGTTATTTGACTATAGATACTTTAAAAATGAACATTATGTATTTACTCTACAGTTAGAGTGATCATATAATTCATTGTCCAAAGTGGGACACTATTAACAAAGTGGAGTACTATTAGCAATGATGCGGGGGTAACAGTTGTAAATTGGAACTGCCTTAGGCAAAAATAAGTATGTAGTCACCCTGCTTGTGAAGCGGAAGACAGTGGCACAGAATGGTTTTGTTCAGATGGAACAGGGATCCTGGATGCTGCTATTGAACTAGTTTCGCCACGCTGGGAAACGAAGCCCTCTGCCACCTAGAACTGTCATTCAGAATTGTTGCTAACCTCTGTACCTCAGGGAGCTCATGAGCCAACAGATTCATCACACACATGAAGCTGGCACAGCGTTGCAATTCATGCTTTAAGATGGAAGTACTTATACACACTGGGGAGAGGGCAAACATTTCCTGAGGTGGTGGCAAGCATTTTGCTGAGGCAGCAATGAAAGAAAGTTATCTTCTAGTGTGCGAATTAAGATCTAGAAACTTAATAAACCTTCCTCTCAAGAGACCCTCTTAGTGTCAAGGAAAGTTGGATTTTTTTTATTGGAAAGCTAGGATTAAAGATAAAGTAGAAATAGGACACTCCACATATCCTCCTGTCACCTGCCTTAAGGGACATTTCTTCTGTGTAAATCGTGCCTCTGGTGTTTCTTTGGTGTGCTCTCCAGAAGTTAATATGCTTAACTGTGGTGGAGTAATTGAACAATGACTTTTTCGTTTTCATGCTTAAACTACTGCAATAATGAATTCTATCTTGAGGGAAATTTGCTAATCCTAGTTACAGGATATTAGTGGTTTATTAACACAGTGCCCTACTATTCTTAAGTAGCTTTCTTCATATCGTTCCTTTATCTCACTTCAGCTCAGTTAATTTATTCACTCACCTAGTGTTCATTGAGCACATACTAGGTGATGATCCCCTAGACACTGACGAACGAGATGAAAATGGTGAACACGATAGGTGTCCTCCTTGCCATCATGGAGCCTATTTATAGAGATGCTATGTGGGGGTGGGGGGCAGAGGGTTGTTACACAACAGTAGTTGAGTAGCTAGATGGATTCAGTTATTTCAGAGGAGGAGGAATACTGTCAAAATACAAGCTTATGTGATGGTGAGTGACTGAGGTGGAAACGAGGGCTGTTTAGAGGTGGGTGGTCAGAGGAGGCCTCTCTGAGGGGATGACAGTCGAAGTGAGGCCTAAATAATAAGAAACCAGAGAAGTAGGGGGAAGAGGGGTCCCCGCAGGAGAATAGCAAGTATAGCGGTCCTGAGGAAAGAATGAGCATGGCATGTTAAAGGAATGTGAAGAAGGTTAGTCTGGATGCAGCATAGAGACAGGGAGTGTAGGATATGGTAGGAGATGTAGGAGATAAAGTTGGAAAATAGGTAGGGGTCAGATTGCATTGGCCTTAGAGGCTGTGATGACACCTTTGGGCTTTATTCTACAATGGGAATCTATTGGGATGTATTATGCTAAGAGTGTAGTCTTAATCTTATTTACATTTTTTCAGAGCGCCTTCTGCCTTTAAGGAAGCAAAAGTGGAAACAGGGAACTTCTGTTAGAAGCTTTGTTCCATTAGGTGAGACTTGTCATTGGTATGTGCTAGGGTGGAAGTAGATGGATTCACCTGTGTTTTTTAGGTACCCCTGCCTGGATGTGCTGTTGGACCAAATGGGAGATGAAGGGAAGAGAGGGATCAAGGATGGTTCATGGGTTTTGTTCTGAGAAACTGGATAGATGGTGGTACTGTTGTTAAGATTGGGGGGGACTGGGAGGAGAACAAGTTTTAGATGTGGGCATCAAAAGTATGTGATAAATTTGAGATATTTAGGCTACAGATGTATATACATTTTGGTGTTATTGGCATACAGAAGACCAGAAAAACCTAGAGAATTAAGCCCTGGCACATTCTGCCATTGAGAGATCAAGTAGAGGAGGAGACATAGGAAGGATAATAGGTAATTATGATGCCAAATAAATCACTTGAGGTCTGTTTCAAAAAAATATGGTGCATATACACAATGGAATATTACACAGTCATAAAGAAGAACAAAACTATGGACTTCACAACAACTTGGATGGATTTAGAGTCTACATACTCAGTGATCTATCACAGAAACAAAGAACTGAGTACCACATGTTCTCACTCATAAGCGGACCCTGTGAACAATTTACCATAATACAATAAGAAAGAAATTGGCAGTAGTGGGATCTTGCCCCCAGGAAGGGGGGAGATGGGAGCATATAACATCAATAAAAGTACCTGATCTCAAACCAGGTGAAGTGGGGATCAAAGAGAGGCCCAAATTTTACCTATATGATGACCACTTGCATACCTAAATCTTAATTGTACCACATATCTTTAAAGTAAAAAAAAATTCAAAAAAAAAAAAGGAGGAGGAGATAAGTGTTCGGTCACAGAATGCCGCTGAGGAGGTTGTGTAAGGCTAGAACAGACCACTTTTTTGTATAACTCTGAAGTTTTTCACCCTGACATCCATAGTCTCCAGGATCTAACTCATCTTCTTCATCGTCTAAGTTCCTGCTATCCCGAGTACTTAATATGGATCCAGAATTGTTTGCTCTTGCTGTAACCATTGTGGGTACTAGCATTTTCCTCTCCCACCCTGTTTGCCGTGACTGTACTTATTCCCTAGGTTCTAGCCTGAATATCAGCTCTCTCATGATCTCTGGCTGTCCCTTTGACCCTCATGGCAGCTACTTACCTGTATGTCACCTGTGCACCATGATGGCCAAAGAGCAGGTTCTGGAGCCCGGTACAGAAGTTTCCTCAGACTTTTATCAGTAGCTCCCAGGGTGTGGTGTCCTGGTACCTTTCCACTCCCTTCTTGCCAGTGCTCTCAGTACTCTCGATCATGAATTTCCCGTGTTTCTTCTGGAACTGCTATTATGCAAAGTAGATCTTCTGTATCTGTTTTCTAGGTCCTTCAAATAAAACATATTTTTGCTATCTATTAGTGTGTTGTATGCTTTTAGAATTCAGTTAATTTTTTATTGCAGTAAAATGTGCTCATAGTTTGAAAAATATACCTGATAACACCAAAATATTGTATTGAAAAAAGTTTTGAGCTTCAGTTCTCTGTATTCTTCCATTCTCATTCCTCAGAATGAGCTATTTTCAATCCTTTTGGCTATTCTTTTTGGTATTTCCATATTTCTAAACTATATGCATTTCTTGATCTTTTTTCAGTTTTAGACATCATCTATGGACTTCTATTGCAGATGAAAATTTACCTCTTGTACCCTCTTTTCTTCTCATTCTTCCAATATAGTTACATTACAATTTTTAGCCAAATCAATATTCTATTTATATTATTCTATATAAATAAATAAATATTTCTTTCTTTTTTTTCTTTCCGGAAAGTGAGAAAGCAGGATTTACTGAGAGGACAGAGAAGTTCCCACAGTGGGAGAGGACCTGAAAGGGTTGCCCCATAAATAAATATTCTATATGAATATATCCTATTTATATTATTGTGACAAAGTAAAAATATCTTACATTTGAACTGAGTATTGTCTTGTACCTTTCCTTTACTGTACAACTTTTTGTTTTTCCTGGTCTTAGTAATTGTCACATTTTCCCCTTGTGTCTTTTTTCCCCCCCATTTGAATCTTTAGATATGCCTTATGTCTATCAGTAGTTCTTTCCCAATGCTTTAATGTACCAGCTAACTTACTGATTTTTGTCTCCTTTCCAGTTAGTTTCCTCTTGAAGCTCTGTCTTTCCCTGGTCTGGACTGGTGTCGTTCTAGGCCTCCTGCAGAACTGTCATTCTGTGACTGCCCTCTGCCTTTATTCTGGGAGTACCTTTGCTTTCCTCTTGGGATTCCCTGTTTTCTGGATCTCAAGTTTCTCTCTTTCTTGACTTATTTATTTGCTTTGCTGGAACATATGCTCCATTAGATTCCTGAACAAGTAGGTATGTGTCCAAATTTTTTAAATTCTAGATTCACACATGGATGATGGCTAGGTAAAGAATTTTAGGTTGAACATTGTGTTTTCTCTGAATTTTAAAGACATGACATCACTATCTTCTAGCAGCTACTGTTTCTAGCTGTATTTGTCTTCTAGTAGCTATTGTGATGATTCCTACATTTTTTTTGTATTAGCTGTCCCTTCCTTTAGAAACTTTTAAAATTTATTTTATATTCTTCTGTTTCTCTCTTTTTGTTTTTATTGTACTGACTAGGAATTCCAGCACAGCATTGAAGAGCAATAACAAGAGTAGACATCCTTGCCTTGTTCTTGTTAAGTCTGATGTGAATTATAGTTTTCTTTTTTATTCAATAGTCAATGTTTATTGTGTTGAGGAAGCCCCTAGTTTGTTTATACTTTTGTTTTTTAAATAATGAGTCAGTGTTATATTTTATTAAATGTTTTCAATGCATTTGTTGAGATTTTCATATGGTTTTTGTTCTTTATTCAAGCATTCACTACCATCTGAGCCTGGGTTTTTTTCTGTGTGAAGATTTTGACAAAGAACTAACTTTTGGTTTTATTTATTTTCCTCTGTAAACTAACTAAAGAAGAACTGACATCATGAAATATTGGATTTTTTATTTTTTATAGCACAGTTGTATAGTTTTCTGCCTATCGGTCCTGTGCATATTCTGTTAGATTTATACCTAAGTAATTTGGAGGGAGCTAGTTTGAATAGTATTATATTTTTAGTTTCAAGTTCTAGTTCTTTGCTGGCATGTAAGAAAGCAATATATTTTTGTATATTAACCTTGTATCCTGCAATCTTGCTGTAATTGCTTATTTGTTCCAGGAGGATTTTTCCTTTCTTTCAGTTTTGTGGGGTTTTCTACATAGGCAATCATGTCATCTGCAAAAACAGTTTTATTTATTTCTTCCCAATGTGTATATCTTTTACTTCCCTTTCTTGTTTTATTGCATTAGTTAGGACTTCAGTAAAAATGTTGAATAGGAGTGGTGAGAAGACATCCTTGCCTTATCCCTGATCTTAGTGGGAAAGCATCCAGTTTCTAATCAAGTGTGATGCTGGCTGTAGGTTTTTTTGTAGATATTCTTTATTAAGTTGAGGAAGTTCCCCTCTATTTCTAGTTTGTTGAAAGCCATTCCTTTTTCACATGTTTCTCCTATTTTTCTCTTTCCTTCTGTGCACACTTAATATCTCATATTTTGAGACTGTTCAGTTTTCTTCAATCTTTTTTTCTCTCTGTTCTTCAGATTGGATAATTTCTATTAATCTAACATCAAGATCACTGATTCTTCTGTCCTTCTGCCATCTGAAATCTGATAGTTGAGCCTTTTTAGTGAATTTTTCTTTTTAGTTGCCATAACAACTTTAGAATTTCCATTTTGTTTTATATTTTCCATCTCTTTATTTCCTCTATTTTAAAGTCAGTTTCATCACACTTTCCTTTAATTCTTTAAACTTGGTTTTATTAGTTCTTTTAACTTATTTGAAGTAGCTGTTTTGAAATCTTCATCTGCTAAATCCAGCATCTGGGAACATTCAGACCATTTCCAATTGACTGCTTGAATTTTGTTTTTCCCCAGAGTATGGGTCACACTTTATTTTTTCTGTGCCTGTCTATAAAGGCATCTTGTTGTAAATATTTGTTGACAATATTTTAGGTAATGTATTAGTATAACTCTGGATTCCTTTTGTGGTGGTGGTGGTAGTTTTATTTAGGTAACCAGACTAGATTAAATCTCCAAAGTCTGTCTCTCACAGTGTCTGACTGCTGATGTCTCTATACTTTGGTTTTAATTTGTTTTTATTCTTAAGCCTGGTTTCCTAGAGGAGGTGCCCCTGTGTCTGCATAGCACAGTGTTCAGCAAAGATTGGTTGTAATCAAAACCCTTGAACCAGTAAGGCTCCCTTCTCCACTGATGGAGGTGCTGGGCTGTGGAGCACATCATCCTACATTCTGTTCAAGTTAGCCCTAGCCTTATGCTATGGTACCTTCCTCAGTCTCTGTGTGTATGCATACATGGATTGCATCAGGCAGGTGTGTGTGGGTGGCATGGGCCCACTCTCGTCTCCGCTATGCATGCTTGTAGCCTCCAGCCAAACTGGGATATGTGAAGGGCTTTTATAAGCCCCCTACAACTGCCTCACTTCCTGGAACTCCCTGTTAAGTCTTAGGCTGGTCTGCCAGTCCATTACTTGCCCCAAATAGAACAGCAGCCTCAGGGTAGCAGATATGCTGGCCATCCCTGTTTGCTTGCCTGCCTCTGAGATTGCCACTTTGACTGACAGCACTCTGCGTCTCATGAGTTCCTTTAGCAACACCAGTGAATCTGTTGGTTTTTAAAGCCTGCACCACCCTTGTTAAACATTCGAAGTGACAGAGCTGGGGACAAAGGATTAAGGCAGCTATTGGCAAGAATGTCACAGACTTGTGCGGCCCTTACCTGAGGTTCAGTTGTTTTCCTTCTCAGTTTGTTGATTGCCTTTGGCTGATTTCCAGAGCACTGACATGGTTGTTTTTGACTTTTGACTGGCTTTATGGTTCCTTTTGGGGGAAAGGATTTGCAGGCCCCCTCCCTCCCTCTGTTATGCCAGAAGTTAGATGTCCCTGGACATTTTTTGGAATGTTCCTCCAGGTTATTCTGATAGGCGGTCAGAGTTGAGAACCATTGCACTTAGGATTCTTCAAGCTGTAAATACACACACGTAAAATCATGGCATAGGAAAGTCCTTGCCACATTGATTCTCTTAAAACAAAAAAAGCCTTTAATGTCTTACGTATTATAAATAAGGGCCTAATTTTAAAACAGGACTTAAAGAGGGTCTAGAGTATAGAACTATCCTCTGCCAGATTGACCAACAACCTTTCTTATAATTTGTATATTAAGGGCAGATTTAGCCCTTGGTCTTGGTATGGTATTATTTTATGTTCAGCTTTGTTGGCTGATATCCATTTCCTGAAACAGACTCCTAATCTAATTTTTCCAGGTAGAAAGCTTCTTAAGCAGTATATGTGCTGTGCTCAGAGGTGTCTGGAATCTGTGCTTGATGTATTCTTAACTCTGAAAAGATATTATTCATGGTTGACATATCAGAGGAGACTAAATTGAGAACATTGGGCTAACTGACTTTTTTTGTGCTGCTTGAGAAAGATTACCGATCAGGTTTTGGGGATATGAGTAATTGTCTAGACCCATTATGTGATGCATTACAGTGGGTACAACAGATAAAGGTGCACTGGATTCTTAAACCAGTAGTGAACAAGAATACAAAAGAGACTAATAGATCAGTCTTAATAGAATGCAGATGCATAGAAATCTTAAATAAAGTACTAATGAACTAAATCTATTAGGGCAGTGTTGACATTTTTAACATATTTTCTCGTTTTTCTGGACTAGTGGTTCTCAGGGTATGACCCAAGGATCCATAGGGATCTCTAGACCCTTTCCAGAGACTCATGATGTCAGTATCATTTTTATACTAATACAGAGATGTTACTTGGCTATTTGCCTTTTTTACTCTCAAAGAAATAGCAGAAACAGATATGAGAAGTTGCCTGTATTCTGTTAAGCCAGACATTGAAGAGATTTGAGCAAGTGTCACTTTTTCTAGTAAATTTTTTAAGAAAATAGTATTTTTTAATAAAATGTGTTATTTATATTAACCTGTAATAACTTTTTAAAGTCGTTTTAAATCAGTGCTTTATAAGTTTGTTGGTTTTAATTTCTAATATGGTAAATGTTGATAGATATATTTCACATATACTAAAGGTCTTTGGGTCCCCTAATTTTGAAGAGTGCTACTTTGTCTCACAATACTATGGATATATATATGTATACATACACACACACACACACACACTTTGTCTCACAATTCTATGGATATATATATGTATATACATATATATGATATATACTTTTAAAATTTGATTGGTTTAATGCTGTGCATATTATATTATCTACATTTTTTGCTTAATATATCACAAATTGTCTCTCATGTCATGAATTTTATTGGATCCATAATATTCCATTTTAAAGTTATTGTAATTATCTTAATCTTATAAATAATGGTATAACAATTTCTATGCATATTATTGATCAATTTCTTATCATTTAAAAAAAGTCAACAGTATTTGCCTCAGTTCAGTGGCATTCTGGAAGGCAGTGGCATTTAGGGAGAAAAAGTAGGATTCCTGCTGAGTTAACATGACAGATCTGAGACTGTTTATCATCAGAAAGTCTGGCTTACAAGATTGATCCGTAGCTGACATCTGGAAACTTACGGTAAACCCTGATTTGGAAGTTTTCCTATATGTGAAGAGTGGCTTATTTGCAGGTAAGCCACTATTTGTAAACTGTTTGTACAAGTCATGTGATTTATGCTGAACACCCAATTTTCTCATCGGATTCTTACATTTTGGTATGTGCTGGGCAGGAGACCTACATGGCCAGCCCCCAGTAACAACCTTAGGCATTGAGTCTCTGATGAGCATCTCTGGTAGACAATACTTTGCATGTGTCGTCAACACTCATTACTGGAAAAATTCAGTGTGTCCTGTATGACTTCACTGGGAGAAGACTTTTGGAAGCTTGTCCCTGGTTTCCCCAAGTTTCTCTTTGTGTGTCTTTTCCTTTGCTGATCCGACTATTTGCTGAATGCTGTGAGTCCTTCTAGTGAATCACTGAACGTAGGGGGGTCTTGGGTACTGCTGACATACCTGCTGTCATTTCCACAGTTAAGTAGGGAAAAAGAGATGTATGTGGTTATAGTCCACTGGAGAAGATCTAAAATAAGAGTGTAATTGACAAGAGAAGGAAGAGGAGCTAAATAGAGGTCAGAGAACTTCACGGGGAGACAACCAGAATATTTTGAAAGATAAATGGAATGTCATCAAATGAAGAAATAGAAGGTTGGGTCTGGTAGGCAGATAGCATAAGTTTAGAGGGATAAAGCTCATAGTGTAGTTTGTTTGGAGAGCTCCAAGGAGTCTGGTAATGTTGAAGCAAGAAATGATTCTGGCTAAGAGAGCACATTGGAGACCTAAGCAAGAAGTCATTGCAGGGCTTCTAATTAGAAAATATTATGTGCAGAGAATAATATAGGGGAATACAAGAAGGCACAGAGGACAGTTATGTTCTTCTAGACAAGGTGAGGAATACCATGAGGGCCTATTCTGTGTGAAGAAGAGAGGCTAGATGAGCCCCAAAGTGAACAAATGTTATAGAACTTCAGGATGTACTTAAGTGAAAAAAATGCAGAAGGTGAATGGATGAAGCCTAAGGAATTTTTGAGACTCAGCCAACATATGAGAACTTCAGCTGCAACCTCTGACATCTGTATGAATAGAGCCATTCTTTCTGTCCCCTTGCCTCACTAGATGGAGAAGAATTAGACTTGGATTCACAGTGCAGGTATCCTTTTAGGAGCTGTTAGAGTGAACTAAACCAGGAGATGTTTGAGGAACTTATTGAACCTTTTCACCCTTAGAAATCATGGTTCAAAAGACTAGAAGCCCCAAACACTGAAGTTAGTTCTGGACACTGTGGGAAGGGGTGAGTTATGGATGGAAAGAAATGACAGTTTCCCTAAACTCAGTCTTAAAGCCCTTCTTACTACTCTAGGAAAAGCAGACACCAATATTTACCATCTGTATCCAGTGGACCTTTTAAATTTATTTTTATTGTGTGAGGATTGCTTGAGACCAATCTGAGCAATATAGCAAGACTCCATCTATTTTTAAAAAATAGCCATGTATGGTAGCTTGTTCCAGCTATTTGGGAGGCTGAGGCAGCAGGATTGCTTGAACCCAGGTGTTTGAGATTACAATGAACTGTATATACATAAACCAAAATTAGAACAGAAATGTTCATAAGTACAACAGTTTTGGGCTGTGTGCCATTCTGTAATGGTATTTTGCCATATGAAAGGGTAGAAAACATATATACATATACCTGTATGTATATTCATATAAAGTAAGGAAATATGATATACTGTTATTTATAGCTATATATACTTAAACTAATATAGAAACAAAACACGTATACCTACAAATGGCTGTACCACTCCCACTCCAGCCTGAGTAACAGAAATAATACAGAAATAAGAGTAAATGGATAGTGAGAAACAACTTTACTATACCTTACATTTTAATAAGAATTTAAACATCGTAAAGCCAATTTTTTATTCCACATATTTCTGGTTTGGTAGGTATATAAACTGAAATGGGCAGAATCCTTTGAATACAACAAATTGCTCATCAGCTCTTATGCCTAAACCTGGAACACATCCTACTTGTAGATAAATTCCAGATTTTAAATATATCACTAATAGGTTCTAGCTTATCATTACATCTAGTTCTTTTGAACTTGCATCATCAAATGAAAAACTTTTGAAAACTGTCAGTTAATAATTTTGTTGAAAACAGGATGGCCATTATCAGCTCTGCAGTCGCAAAATATTTTAATTATTGGATTGCTAAACACCAGTTAGAGTGATCGATCCAATGAAGTGTTTTCTTTTCATATCATCTCTCTTTCTGATCATTTTTGTGTACACACCAGCCTTTAGTATTTGTCTACTTATGGACTTATCTAGTAAATCATGTTGCAAAAATACATAATAGACAAAAGAATACTGTTACACATCCTCTTAGCAACACAGGATGTCCTGAGTTCTTATGACAAACAGTGTGGTGAAATCCTTTCAGTTGAATGACTCCCTGAATGAAAATGCTGTATTTCCTTTTTGCCCTTAAAAATTATTATTCAGGCTGGGCTTGGTGGCTCAGCCTGTAATCCCAGCACTTTGGGAGGCCAAGGCGAGTGGATTGCCTGAGCCCGCGGATTTGAGACCAGCCCGGGCAACTTGGTGAGACCTCGTTTCTACAATAAATCAAAAAATTAGCCAGGCACAGTGGTGCGTGCCTGTAGTTCCGGCTACTTAGAAGGCTGAGGTGGAAGGATCACTTGAGCCCAGCAGGTTGACGCTGGGGGACCATGAACGTGCCACTGCCCTCCAGCCTGGGCGATGGAGTGAGACTCCAACTAAAAAATATATATATTATTCATTCATTGATTCTTTTTGTTTTGCTTTAGTATTTTAAAAATGATTTATTTGAAAGCAACTGTAGAATTGCAGTAAGCTGCAAAGACTGATAGTTTAACCTTGACCCATTTTTCTCTGGCTATTTTTCCTTTTATAACTTGTTGTGATGTTGTATATATGATGTACAATATCAAAATCAGGAAATTGGCATTGGTATTATGAGTGTAGATAGTTCTGTGTCATTTCATTACATGTGAAGATTCTTATAACCAACACTATAGAACAATTTTATTACCACAAAGTTCTCCCCTGTGGTATTCATAGTCACATCAACCCCTTTATCTCTCATCATCCATAACACATGGCAACCCTGATCTGTTATCTATCACTAAAATTTTGTCATTTCAGAAATGTATATAAATGGAATCATACAGTGTGTGAGAGACTGGAATTTTGTACTCAGCATGATGCCCTTGAGGCCAGTCTAAGTTGTTGGATGTTTCGGTAGTTTTTCTTTATTTTGCTGAGTAGGATTCCATGGTAGGGATGTCAACCTTTTAGATGGCATATAATTGAATCATATTTTTAAATTCACTCTTATCTCTTTTAATTGGTGTATTTAGACCATGCACATTTAATATAGTTATTGACATGTTAGGCTTAATTACATTTGTCATTTTCCTTTACTGTTTGTTCCCTTTGTATTTTAATTTTCTTTTTCTTGACTTCTTGTGGGTTACTTAAGCATTTTTTTAAGACTTGCAGTTTGATTTATCTGTAGTGTTTTTTAGTGCATTCCTTTGTACATATATTTGAGTGCTCGCTCTAAATATTTCAATATACATACATATATAACTTATAGTCTACTGGCGTTGACATTTTATCAATTTGAGTTAAGTGTTGAAGCTGTATCTCCTTGAAAGTCTTCACACGTCCCAGCTTATAATTGTTTTAAGTATTTCTTTTATGCTGAGAACTATATCAAACAATATTCTGCTTTTGTCTTCAACCATCAAATGTAATTTAGAAAACTCAGGAATAAAAGGAATGTCTCATTTAGAGTTTCGGGCGTTTTTTTTTTGGTTTTCTTTCTTTTTTTCCTCCTCTCTTTTAGTTCTTTGTTTTTGATATTGCAAGATTCCTTCTTTTATCATTTTCTTTCTGTTTCAATAACTTCCTTCAGTCATTCTTTTTGGGTGTTTGCTGATGACAAACTCCATTAGCTTTTGTTTTTGAGTCAGAATCTTACTCCGTCACCCAGACTAGAGTGCAGTTGCATGATCATGGCTCACTATAGCCTCGAACTCGTGGATTTAAGCAATCCTCCCTCCTCAGCCTCCTGATTAGCTGAGACTACAGGCATGCACCACACACCTGGTTACTTTTTTGTAGAAACAAGGTCTTGTTATGTTGCCCAGGCTGGTCTCAAGCTCCTGAGTTCAAGCAGTCCTCCCACCCTGGCCTCCCAAAGTGCTGGAATTACAGGTGTGAGCCACCAGACCTAGCCTACCTTTCTCTTTTAGAAGAATATGTTGATGTTTCTTTTATTCCTTAAGGATAATTTTGCCAGAGATGGAATTTGAGGTTGACAGTTATTTTCTTTTAGTACTTGAAAAGTGTTGTGCTTTTGGCCTCCATGGTTTCTACTTGGCATGGGTTTCCATTTAGGGTTTGCTCAGCTTCTTGATTCTTTATGTAGGCTTATGTCTTTTGTCAAATTTGAGAAATTCTAGCCATTATTCCTTCAAATACAGTCATTTGTTGCTTAATGATGGGCTTATGTTCTGAGAAATATGTCATTAGGTGATTTTGTCATTGTGCAAACGTTATAGAATGCACTTACACAAACCTAGATGGTCTAACCTACTACATGTAGCCATGTAGCCCGTTGCCCCTAGGCTACAGAACTGTACAACATGTTACTGAACTGAATACTGCTGGCAGTTGTGACACACTGGTAAATATGTGTGTATCTGAACATAGAAAAAAAAGTAGAGTAAAAATACAGTGTGGAAGATAAAAATGTTATACCTGTATAAGGCACATAACGTGAACAGAGGTTGCAGTTGTAGAGGTTGCTCTGGGCGAGTTAGTGAGTGAGTGGTGAGTGAATGTGAAGGCATAGGACATTACTGCACACTACTGTAAACTTTATAAACACTGTATACTTAGGCTACATAAAATTTATTTTCAAATGTGTTCTTCAATAATAAATTAACCTTAGCTTATTTTAACTTTCTGATTCCTTTGTAATAATACTTAAAACACAAACACATTGTGTTGCTATTCAAAAATATTTCCTTATATCCTTATTCTATAAGCTTTTTTCTGTTTAATTTTTTTTAACTTATTAAACCTTTTTGTTAAAGACTAAGACACAAGCACACACATTAGCCTAGGCCTACACAGGATCAGGACCATCAATAGCACTGTTTTCCACATCTTGTCCCACTGGTAGGTTTTCAGGGGCAGTAACACACATGGAGCTGTCATCTCCTATGATAATAATGTCTTCTTCTGGAATACCTCTTGAAGGACGTGCCTGCGGCTGTTTTACGTTAACTTTTTTTTTTTTTGGTAAATAAACAGAAAGAGTGCACTCTAACGATAAAAGTTTAGTACAGTAAATACATAAGCCAGCAACGTAGTTGATTTTTCAAGTATTATTTATTTGTTGATTAAGTATATAATTATCAAGTGTTATATACTACTGTATGTGATTGTATGTGCCAGACTTTTATATGACTGGTCATGCAGTAGGTTTGCTTATACCAGCATCACCACAAACGTGAATAATACATTCCACTATGATATTACAGCAGCTACAAGGTCACTAGGGGATAGGAGTTTTTCAGCTCCGTGATAATCTTATAGAACCTCCATTGTCTGTGTGGCGTGACTGTACTGTTCCCACCCCACCCTTTTTCTTCATTCCTTCTGTGATGCTGATGGTAGGAATATTAGATCTCAGACCTTTTTGTTATAGTTTCAAAGGTTCCCGAATCTCTGTTAATTTTTTCCTGGTCTATTTTCTCTCCTTTGTTTCAATTGGGTAATTCCTGTTGTCTTTCTGTAGGTTCACAGATTCTTTCTTCAATCCTCTCTATCTGCTTTGATCCTATCAGTTAAGCTTTTTATGTTTCGATTATTGTATTTCCTGTCCTAAAATTTCCGTTTGCTTCTTTGTGTCTTCTATTTCTTTGATTATAGTTTCAATTTTTTTTTTAGTTTGTTTAATGTACCTATTGAAGCATTTTTATGATGGCTGTTTTAAAATCTTTGCCGGGTGTTTGTTAGATATGGTTTTTTAATTGAAATGAATAAATGACCAATTCAGTGAAAGAGAAAGAAATTAAATCTTTATCAGGTGACTTTAACGTGTGAGTTATCTTGGTGTTGGCATCTGTTGATAGTCTTTTCTTACTGAAGTTGAGATTTTCCTGATTCTTAATATAATGAGTAATTTTCAGTTGTATCCAGGGCATTTTGGGTGTTACATTATAAGACTCTGGATCTTATTTAATTGCCTGTAAGACACCATTTTCGTAGGGTTGGGGGCATGTGCCATCTTATTGCTACAGGTAAGAATAGAACGGGAAGTCCAGGCTCCTCACTTGGCCTCCACTGATACCTAGCAGGGAGAGATTTCTCTTAACTGCTGTGTGAGGTGGGAGGTCAGCTTTCCATAAGACCTCTGCTGACACTACCCTGGCTGGGAGGAGCACAGGTACCCTGTTACTGCTTCCCATGTGACCTCCTCTAACACCTTATGGGGTGGGGGCTCTTTGCTGTTGGAGCTCAGTGAAAGTCCCTGTTCCTCACTCAGTCTTTCAAGTATTATGTGTGTGAGGAAGGCCTTGCAACACTTGGGCAAGGGTAGAAGTTTAGGCTTCCTGCCATTGCAGATAGGGTGAGGAGAGGACCATGTGATTTTTCATGACTTATGACTGGAGTAGTGGTAATCATCTTTTTCTATCTTGCTAGGCTGCCTCTTCCTTAGTCCTTTGGGTTTAGAGAACAGACTTTTTTTTGGTGTTTTGTGTGTGTGTGTGTGTGTGTGTGTGTGTGTGCGCGCGCGCGTGTGCTCCTGTTGGTGCTTTTGAGTTGCTGACTTCTTCAGTAGCCAGTCTACGATACATGAGGCAGGAAGAAAATGTAGAGAACTCACTGTGTTGTTCCTTGGACCCCAAGGACCCTATCCTTTCCTTTTCTTCTTCTTTTCTTCTGTTTCTTCCTTCCCCTCCCTCCCCCCTGTCTCCCTTCCTGCCTTCCATCTCACTCTGTCTTCCAGGCTGGAGAGCAGTGGCACACTCAGGGCTATTGCAACCTCAACCTGCTGAACTCAGATGATCCTTCCACCTCAGCCTTCCAAGTAGCTGGAACTACAGGTGCACACCACCATGCCCAGCTAATTTTTTTTGTTTATTATAGAGATGAAATCTCTCCAAGTTGCCCAGACTGGTCTCGAACCCCTGGGCTCAGGCAGTTCTCTTGCCACCACTTCCCAAAGTGCTGGGATTATAGACATGAGTCACTATATCTGGCCTCCTTTCTGTCTTCTGTTTTCCACCTTTCAAGTTGTCTTATGTTTGATATATAATGTCTGGGTTTTCTATTGTACTTATCAGGAAAAATAGAAGTATATTTATTCCTGTTGAGCTGTACCCCTACCAAGTGGAGTAGGGCTGGCACAGGGTCTGAGAGGCCAAAGAAAAGACCTGGAGACAGTGAGTGAGACAGGTTTATGGGAGAGTTACATACGGGGGGGTGGGGTCCAGGAGTGGCAGACTGGACAGGTTTACCACTGGCTGCTTGCATACAATTTATATAGAAATCTCCACCTAGCCCAAAACAAAGGGCCTTGGTTTCTTGCATGTCCTGCATTCCAGAGAACAAGTCAACAGTTCAGATATTCTTCATAGATAAGGAGTTTCAAGCCTCCAGGTGGGTTACTCTCAGATTCCTTAGCTCGGAACTCTGAACAATATTCTTCTTAGACTATAGCATCATTCACAGGGTGTCCTTGCATTGTTGCTATCTGCCATACAACTCCTTCTTGGTCTGGAACTGGAAGTCTCATCTTGAGCTAGAGAACATTTTTCTGGAATGTTGTCATCTGTTGACTCATAGGCTGAGATTTTGCTTTTAAGATCACTTTAAGAAACATTATTAGAGTTTAGATACAGCCTCTCTTTCTCCATTCCTTTTCTGATTTATCCAACAATGGTGAAATGTCTTCCTCTGTCAGTTTTTTTCTCTTTTCTATTATGTGTACAAGTAAGAAAAATTCTAAATTCTTAATCATTTTCAGCGAAGATTACAAAACACTGCAAAATTAATGTTTTCAAACTTCTTTTATATTATCTTGAAAGATGATGCAATAGTTTGAGCAAAACAGTAAGAAAAAAGATGATATGTAGTAGTAGTGATTTATGTCACTATACACCATCCTTCTGATAGATTCTTTAATTCTTCATTTTATTTAGTTTTTCAAGCATGATTAGGAATAATTATAAAATAATTTTTAGGACAGTGAAACAGCAAAATGTTTTAAGATATAAGAAAATTAGAATCACTGAGATTCTATCATATATCTGTTAGTTATCTACTGATACGTAAACATTACCACAAATTTAGTGACTTAAGGTGATATACATTTATTATCTCACAGTTTCTGTGGGCCAGGAATCTGGACATGACTAAACTGAGTCCTCTGCTTAGAGTCTCAAAAGGAGGATTCACTGAAGGTGTCAGACTACATTGTCATCTTGAGACTTAACTGGGGAAGAATACACTTCCAAGCTCATTCAGGTGGTTGATTGAATTCATTTCCATGTGACTGTAGGACTGAGAGCCCCAGCTTCTTGTTGGCCATTGGCTGGAGGTAGCTCTAAGCTCTGTGCCACATGGACCTTCCAGGATAGGTGCTTACTTCATCAAAGCTGGCTAGGGGGAGAGAGTATCTGTAGACCACTATATACTATACATTATAGACATTATTTAGAGATGGAGTCCTATATAACATAACATAATCCCAGCAGTGATATCCGTCATCTTTGCCATATTCTGTTTATTAAAAGCAAGTCATAGTTCCTGCCCACACTCAAGAGGAGGAGATTATAGAAGTCTATGAATACCAGAAAAGCATGGATCACTGGGATCACCTTAGAGTCTGTTTATTACAGTGTCTTCAATTTATAAAATGGTCTAATGGGCTCATGTATTAATTGCAAGACAATGAGTTTTAGTCTTTTTTCTTTCTTTCTTTCTTTTTTAATTCTCTTTATTCTTTGGAAGTCCTCTAAGAAAGACTAAAAGTTATGAAATATCAGTCCTTTAAAATAAAAGATTTCAAAAAAATAATCTTTTAAATAAAATAAAAGATTTTAAATAAAATAATCTTTTAAATAAAATAAAAGATTTCAAAAAAAACTGGACAGCATTTGCATGCAGTGGACATACTGAAGGTTAAAAAAAAGTAGAATACAATGGAAAGTAGACATAAAATCTTGATTACCTGCTTTTTTTTTTTTTTTTTTTTTTTTTGAGTTGGAGTCTCACTCTGTCGCCCAGACTGGAGGGCAGTGGCCGCTCCCGGCCACCGCAACCTCGACCTGCTGGGCTCCAGTGATCCTTCTGCCTCAGCCTTCCAAGTAGCTGGAACTACAGGCATGTGCTACCACGCCCAGCTAATTTTTTGATTTATTGTAGATATGAAATCTCGCCAAATTGCCCAGGCAGGTCTTGAACCCGCGGGCTCAGGCAATCCACTCACCTCAACCTCCCAAGGCGCGGGATTACAGGCTGAGCCACCGAGCCTGGCTCACCTGTCTCTTAATAAATGTGCCTCGTTCTGTTCTTGCTGTCTGCATTTGAAGTCAGGCAAGGGAGGTTGAGGCTGTAGCCTAGTGTTCTCACTATCGCCTCACCCTCAGCCAGATGCTCATTTGTTATTTCTTTTTTCGTGTGAGGCATCTTTGGGTTCACTAGGCTCCTTCCATAAGACAGCAGAGTGAGGCTGTTGAATTCTCACAGTTAAAGTCGGGGTCCAACAGCCTAGAAGCACTCGTTGGTACTGAAAATGGTATCTCCCGTGAGTTTAGTCTGTGGTTGGGGTGCAAGCTAGTGGACTGTTTAAACCATTCAGTTGGAGAAAAAAGTCCTCAGTAATTGGAAACAAAACAGGAGATGGGGCTATTGCAAGGCACATAGGGAAGTATGTACAATATGAAAGAAGAAAGAGGTGAAAGGAGTAAAGCTTGTTGTTGAAAATGAAAAAGTCCAGAAAAGAAACAGAAGAATTTGGAAAGGATTTTGCAGAATAACATTAAGAGGGAAAAGTAGAAATTAATGAACAAAGGAAAGTGAGAAGAGAGAAGAAGAAAGAAGAAATAGGTCATAGAAGGAATAACCAGTTCTAGCTGGGGAGATAGATACAGTGAGAGAACACTTTTTGTTCGTAGGGCTACTTCATAGTGTGTGATTGGTTAATTATTAGTGTTCTGCTTTTTTAGTTATAGTTTTAATGTAATAAAATGCTCTGTCTTGACTGGGCACAGTGGCTCACAGCCTGGGCAACAGTGGCAAAAAACAACAACAAAACCATAACTCTGTCTTAGGGGATTCTTCATAGAAAAATACATGGCATTATATCTTTTAGAATATAAGATATTATTGTTTTCCTTTGAGAATGAAACAATATTTTATGAAGAAGTATCTGCCAGTAGGTTTAAAGCACATAAGGAAAATTGTTTATAACTGTCTGATAATTTTTACTCCTAAGTTCCTTATGGTTGTTGAAAATCCAAAAATCAGGTTGAATAAAATCATTGTTAATATTTTAAAAATGTAAATAACAGTTATAAAGATAATAGCCAAGTGAGTGTTACCCTAAGTTATGCAGTTAATTGTTCCCTCCCCCCCATTTCACTATGATAAAAGAATTTGGGTCTTTATGATGAACTTACTAAAATAAAAAAAGATTGCCCCTTCCCTAAGAGAAATCAAGGACAATGGTTGCATCTATTTAGATTAAGAAAATATTTCTGGCTGGGCTCGGTGGCTCACCTTATAATCCCAGCACTTTGGGAGACTGAGGCCAGTGAATTGCTTGAGCCCACAGGTTCAAGACCAGCCCGGGCAACTTGGTGAGACCTCGTCTCTACAATAAATAAAAAATTAGCTAGGCGTGGTAGCGCTCACCTGTAGTTCTGGCTACTTGGAAGGCTGAGGTGGAAGGATCGCCGGAGCCCAGCAAATCGACACTGGGGTGGCGGTGAGCATGCCACTGCACTCCAGCCTGGGCGACAGAGTGAGACTCCAACTCAAAAAAAATTTTTGTTTCTAAAAAAGCATGTGTTACAGGTATATGAAGCATCATTTGTCTTAAAGTATTGTGTTTTAAAGGTCAGTAGGTGGATTTTAACTTATTAAACTTCTACCTGGAAGTTTGTTTTGAATGACACTGTTAATCATTATATTACCTGTGAGACAACTTAGAGAAATAGTGTTTGTGTTACAGAAAATTTTCAACCATAGCATATCTGGTATTCACTAGTTAGGATACTGTTTTGTAATTATACTGCAAACATCATGTAGGATTATATTCTTTGTTTTCTTTTAAATAAAGTATGTGATCCTGTATATCTGTGAGCTCAATTTTCCCTTTTATGCTTAGAAGGATGTAGGTCTTTTCAGAATCCATGCTTCTGTGATGGATCCTGACTAGAGTACTCTAAAAAGGGAGACTGTTCTTGATAATGCCATGTAACTCTTTTAAAAGAGACCTTTGAAATAGGTGTCCATGGGATACTTCAAAACCCCTCTCTGTCCCAAGTCTAATCTTAAGGATTATGGCTCGAAGCATTTGAATGAGTCCCTCCTGATCGTGGATCCCTTAACATGTGGGCCAGAGGAAAGGAGAGAAAAGGAGTTGGTAGACCAGAACTACATACATTTCCAGGCTGCTTGAGTTTAGACCTACCATGAGGACAACATCGGCTACCTCTTGGCTTCTTAATGGATGGACCTTGGATCACTTTGGAGATTGTTAGAAATTCTCAGGCCCTACCTCAGACCTATGGAATCAGAATCTCTGGAAGTAGAGTTCAGAATTCTGTGTTTTACAAGTCCTTCCAGGTGGTTCTTATGTATGATCATGTTTAAGAAACAGTGAAATACCTGGTCTTGTTTGTAATCTTTAGCCATCCATTCTAATTAGAATTGTCTGTTCACCATAAAAAAAGAACAAAATCATGAATTTCGCAGCAACCTGGATGGAACTAGAGTCTATAATACTGAGTGACCTCTCACAGAAACAAAGATCTGAGTATCACATGTTCTCACTCATATAGTGGATCTTGATCACCCAACGTATTACCATAAGAAAATGACTCATAGTGGTGGGACACTATGGGGGGGAAGAGAGATGGGATTAATGGCAGTGAACATCTGTCTGGGGACGTGGAGACACCTTTTATCAACAAGGGTACCCGAACGAAGCATATTTGTATACCTAACCCTTAACTGTACCCCACAATATCATAATAAAAAATATCAATTATTTAAAAAAAAATTGTTCAAATTCTGTTTCTGTCAACCTACTTCACTTGGACTTTTGCTTACTGTGTTGTTTGACTTTTCTAGGCTTTAGCTCTCCTAAGCCACCCCCTGAATCCAGTCCTTTTATTTCTTACTTTATGCTTAAGAGGTTTGTAAGTGGGAAATTGCCTGCAATTTCATTTAGGTCTTCTTTCTATTTTAAAATGGTTGTATAAGAGTGATAAATGTGAAATTCTTTTTTTTTTTTTTCAAGTGAGATGAAATGTTTTTCAATGGTAATGACTTCTTGAAAAGTAAAGCTTGTTAAATTTTGGAACCTGATTCTGAAGGAATTCTTCATTCACATTAAAAAAAATTATCTGAGTTCAATATACTACTGAAGAATAGAGGATGAACCAGATGACTTACCAACATTCTTTTCAGTGCATAATATTATTGTTTAATAAATATTAAAATTTTTTAAATTAAAAAATTGAAGTGCGTCTAATGTTTAGTAATTTTGATTTAAACATAAAAAGCAAGTTTTCAATGTTACTGCATAGAATTTAGTAGTATCTCACATTCTTGCTAATCAGAAGTTAATATTGCTAGAAAAATAAAGTTTTCTTGTCTGTTTTTATGTATTAGATGCTAGTTATTAGTACTTTTTTGTTTCTGTTAATTATTAATCTGTACTATTGATGAACTTCTAATTAAATTGTTGAGTCCAAAGCTGTTATTTAAATTATCGGATGCTAGGCTCGGTGGCTCAGCCTGTAATCCCACACCTTTGGGAGGCTGAGGTGAGTGGATTGCCTGAGCCTGCGGGTTCGAGACCTGACTGGGCAGTGAGACCTCATCTCTACAATAAATCAAAAAAAAAAATCAGCCGGGTGTGGTAGCGCATGCCTGTAATTCCGGCTACTCGGAAGGCTAAGGTGGAAGGATCGCTGGAGCCCAGCAGGCGAGGCTGCAGTGGCCGGAAACGGCCACTGTACTCCAGTCTGGGTGACCGAGTGAGACTCTAACTCAAAAAAAAAAAAAAAAAAAAAATTTTCGGACGTATGAAATGCTATATTTGCCAAAAGGATCAAATATCAATAATTTCATATGGTTCAGTCTAATAAGTCTTTGAAAGCCCAAAGATACCCTTTCCACTGGAAAACTGATCTTAATATTTGAATTGAAGGAATTAAAGCGGTTCCTTTGTAAATTTTGTATGTTTCAGAATCTTAATTCACAAAACATGATTTGTACAAAGCATGATTTGTACTTTTATTGTCTTCCATACTTTTTTATAGTTAAAAAGTTAGATTTTTGTCTACAATAAAGATAAAACAATAAACAAAACCAGACACTTATCACTAAGATGGCAGTATAAGACTTCCCTCACAGTTTCCTGCCATATCTCCCCACAGAAACGGATTGAAATGATTCAAAGAAAAGCAAAAAGTAATTTTGCCAGTAATGTTGAAAATAGGGAATTGTTAGACATATTCATTAATTTTTTTGTCTATTTTGTCAGATTTTGAACTAAACTGCTGAGAGCTGATAGACCATTTTCCTTCTCAAGAGATTGGTGCATTATGGTAATATAAATGGGGAAAATTCTAGGGTAATTTCTAGAGAGTTCTAGAAAGCTGACTTGGCTTTCTGGATGGAATATGAATTTGCCCTAATGTTGTAGAGAACTCTTTTTTTTTGGTAGAGAACACTTTTAATATGAGAAAGTGGAGTCAGAAACAGAGAATGGATGTGAGAGGGATGGGAAAAGGCCCATCTGGAACTTTTTCAAAATTGTGGCCTTTGGACTACAAACAGCAACAGCATCTGGGCATCTTGTGACCTTATCCAGTAGTTCATGGAACCATTGGATCTTTTCTAAATTAACTTTCCAAAAGCATGGCCAGTTCACCTCAAAGCAGGGAAGAATTTTGGAATTAGAGATGGGGCATTTCTCTACTGGGACTGGTTATTCTTCCTACATTTTGAAGCTGGCAGTTGGAGAAGTGGTTTCAAAAAATACCAAGAAAATGCATGTAGGAACAGAGGCTGTCCTCAGATTCATGTCCCTCCTTATCTCTCAAGACTGAGCCTATATCTGCCATCTAATTCTCCTGCTCATTAAAAAAAAAAATTATTAAGGCCAGGTGTAGTGGCTCACTCCTGTAATCCCAGCTCTTTGGAAGGCCGAGGCGGGCAGAGTTCAGGAGTTTGAGACTGGCCTGGGCAGCAAAGCAAAACACTGTCTCTAAAAAAAAAAAAAAAAAAAAAAAAAATTAGCTGGGCATAGTGTTGTGCCCTTGTAATTCCAGCTGACTTGAAATGCTGAGGTGGAGGGATTGCCTGAGTCCAGGAGGTCTAGCCTGGCACATCCGAGTATGAGCCTAACTCAAAAACAAAAAATTATTTTTAATAAAAAACAGATAAAGAAGAGAAGAGTTGTAAGGACAATACAAATGACTTTTCTACACATTTCACCTACTGTGAACATTTTCTCTCTATCATCTTTCCACCTATAGATGTTTATTTCTTTTTAGAGCCATTTAAGAGTAAATTGCCGATGTTATGCCTCTTTACTCCTAAGAAATTTAGTGTTTTTCCCTAAAAACAAGAACATTCTCTTATATTGCCATAGTACAATTGTCAAGTTCAGAAAATTTAACATTGGCACAGTATGATGTATTCTGTAGTCTCTGTTCTGTTATTTTTCCAGTTATGTACTTGATAACATTTTTTTTTCTGGTCAAGGATCCAGTTTAGCATTGTGCTTTGCATTGTTGTGCCTTCTCCTTTAGTTTCTTTTACTCTAGGGCATTTCCTCAGCTTTTGTCTTTGATGAATGAATTTTTTTTTTTTTTTTTGAGTTGGAGTCTCACTCCCTTGCCCAGGCTAAAGAGTAGTGGCACACTCATGGCCACCCTAGTGTCCACCTGCTGGGCTCTGGGGATCCTTCTGCCTCAGCCTTCCAAGTAGCCAGAACTACAGGTGCGTGCCACCACGCGCAGCTTAACTTTTTTGATTTATTGTATAGATGAGGTCTCACCAGGTTGCTCGGGCTGGTCTCAAACCTGTGAACTCAGGCAATTCACTTGTCTCGGCCTCCCAAAGTGCTGGGATTACAGGCTGAGCCACCAAGCCTGGCAACTTTGAAATTTTTAAAAAATACAAACCATTTGTTTTATACATACCCCCTCAATTTAGATGTGTCTGAGATTAGACTCAGATTATGAATTTTTGGCAGGAATACACACAATGGTGAGTGTCCTGAGCATCACTTCAGGAGGCACATGATCTCTGCCTCATTATTGTGGGACATGAACTTTGATCACTAGATAAAGTTGATGCCGGCCAGGTTTCTCCACTGTGAAGTCAGCATTTTCCCCTTTGAAAATTAATGAGTACTGTGTGAAGAGGTACTTTGAGATGATATGATATCCTGTTTCTCATTAGACTTTCACTTATTTTAGCATCCATTTTTTATTTACCTGAATCAGTTATTGCTATGATGGTTTGCAAAATGATGATTTTCCAATGTTTATCCTTCCTTTTACGTTTATTAGTAAGCATTCTGCTATATGAAACACTTTTACCTTGTCTGTTAATTTTTATTTCTTTATTGTTGACATAGACTCATGGATTCTTATTTTGTTCAATAGATTATAATCCATTCCCATCAATATTTGTTTGGGTACTTAAATTGTCCCCTATTTGGCCAGTGAGAGCTTCTTAGGTACCATCTTGTGCCCTTTTTAAAGTCCTGCCATTTTTTTCTTGTAATAGCACTTTCTTGATGACACAAGAATGTTCTAGGTTCATCTTAAAGTTATTTCTCCAAGGAGTCTGAATTCCTTTTTGGTGGTACATGGTGTTTAGAGACCAATGACTAGACACTGATTAAGTCTTAGGGAGAGGATTCTAATGTTCTCCACTGAAAGAAGGAAGAACTCAAAGGACTTTTCACTCATGCTATTTTTGAACACAGTATGCTTGGACTGATTTGCCCTTGTCCCTACTATATGGACCTGGCAGTCTGTGCTTTTTAAATTTCTGTAACCTTATAGTATGTCTTGATCTCAGAGCAAGTTCCTCCATATTATTTTCTAGATTTTTCTTGGCCCTTTAAAAACATTATTCTTCTAGATGAATTTTAGGGTCACATATCAAGCTCAAAGAAATTTTACTGTCATTTTGAAAGGTATTGAGTTGAGTTTATTATTTAGCTCAGTCTTCCCACTTAGAAATAAGAGCCGATTTCATTTATTCTTTTTTTGTAGGCCAGTAAAAGGCTTGTAGTTTTAAAAAAATATATAAATCTTGTGTGTCTCATCTTATAATTATCATAGTAAATTTATTTATATTTTTGTATTCAGGGATAGTATCTTTTAAACATTTCTTATTATGAATTTACATAATTCAAAAAAGTGTCTAAATCATGAATGTATACTACTGAGTTTCACTAAACCACTGCCCAGGTCAATAAATGAAACCTCGCTGGCATCCTGAAGTTTCCTCTATGCTCTTTCCCAGTCATAACCTCCTTCTTTTCTCCCTCCTAAAGCCAGAATATTAAGAGAAATATAGCGATGTACAAGGCTTTATTATTCAACTCAGAGAAGCAAGGCACTTAAGCAAGAGAGTTTTTTTTTTTTTCCCCCTCCATGTAATTCTTAAGAGGTATTTACTGTGTGGACCTTTATAAAAGGGAAAAGAAGAGTATAACTGAGTGTCTTTAAGACCGGTTTTACGAAATATACAGATTCATTTTTCATAAGTTTGTTTCTTACTGAGTGTCCTTGAATAAAGCAGAAATTATGTTTAATTTTAAAAATCCTTTCCAAGGTTTGTTTAGGTGTCAAAATAGTAGCTTTAAGTTATCTTGCTTAATATAAAAGTTGAAAAACATTGTTTTGGTTTCTCTTAATAAAATGAGATTATGGAAATTGTTCATACCACTCCTACAACTTCAACTTTTATTCAGCACCACTAATCAAGTAAATAAATGGTTTATCTTCTACCATCTCTTAGGTATTGGTGTCCTGTTCTGTTCTTGGGCTTCTTCTCACTGTGTACTTCATCTCACATTTATCGTCTCAATGCCTACATTTATCCTCATTAAATTCACTTTCATTTTTCATCTAGGTTTTCTTGACCTGTGATGCTCCAAAATTATTAAAATGACTCACTTTTGACTAAGGTTGTTGTATATCTAGCTCACTGGGTTTTTAGGGATTAGGAATTAGACCAAAGTCAGGCCTAGGGAAATTTTTGCAGAGTGGAGAGTACAGAGGAAACATTTAACTTGTGGAAATTAGTGGTTAGGCTATAAAATGTTATATTCTTTATATCATTATGTATATTATCATCAGTTTCTGCTTTATTTCTCTAGTTGGTTGATACAAATGTTCTTTATAGTTGTTTGTACTTTTTGACAAATGATGTTAGGATTATGCTTTGAAGTGTTAATTCTAAAAGCATCTATCTTTCTCCATCTTTAAATTGAAAAGCTAAGTAGAGAGTGCTCACGTTCTTACAAATAATAAAAGCATTAAATTAGTGGTTGCTTTTGTTATATAACAAATCAGGGCTCTTTTAAATTTTCAGTTCTGTATCAGTAAGTAAATATTGTCTTCTGAAAAATTTGACTTTAACATTTCTAAACTTACAGTTCTGTTTGGATTATGTTGTTTGGTTTTATTTTAATGATATATACTATAATTTCTTTGACTTTTCTTCTAGAAAAACTGATTGCTTATCAGCGAGAATTTCTTGCTTTGAAAGAACGTCTTCGAATCGCTGAACATAGAATCTCACAGCGCTCTTCTGAATTAAATACCATTGTACAACAGTTCAGGCGTGTGGGAGAAGAAACAAATGGAAGTAAGAATTCATTGAATAAGTTTTCAGGTACAAACAAAATTTTTTGTATTATAAAAAGATTGTGGCTGGGTGTGGTGACTCAAGTCTGTAATCCCGGCACTTTGGGAGGCCTAGGTAGGGGGATTGCCTGAGCTCTTGGGTTCGAGAACAGCCTGGACAACTTGGCAAGACCTCATCTCTACAATAAATCAAAAAATTAGCTGAGTGTGGTAGCATGCCCCTGTAGTTCCAGCTACTTGGAAGGCTGAGGCAGAAGCATCATCTGAGCCCAGCAGGTTGACGCTGGGGTGTATGGGTGTGCTACTGCACTCCAGCCTGGGCAACAGAGTGAAACTCCAACTCAAAAAAAAATTGTATTTTCAAAGAGTCATATGGAATATTTTATTTGAAAGTTGTAGAATGTAATGTATCGGCTAGTGTCTGTTACCCTTTTCAGAGAGAAAAATCAGAACTTTCTGTTCTGGTAAATTATAAAACAATTTTTATTAATTGCTAAATTTGACTTTAAGAGAGTAATATTAAGTTAAATTTCAGTTGTATAAATTTCATTGACAATAGTGAAGAACATGTATCTTTTGAAAACATAATCAAAATGAGATTAAAATGTAGCGTTGTGTGCATGCATTTTTGTGTTGTGACTGATATGTGGACTTCACAGGGACTCTGGACAAATCTTTGAGCTACTTGAAGCAACTAGTCCTCTTAAATCTGACTTACAATACATAAAATACATGGTTTTATAATGGATACTTTTAGCCATGTCTGACCTGTTCCTTCTCTGAGAACTTCTGGTCAGAGTAAGTTGAATGCCAATTATCTTCTGTCTGTTTCTGTGCTCTTCTTATTCTGATAATCAAATTGATATATGTATCTAATCAGTTGTATCCAAATTTGCATAATTTTTCTAGATTAGCATACTTTTTCATTTGGCTTCACCTATTCTCAAAACACATGAATTTCTCTCATCTTGAGAGCCACAATCTTATCTTATACGCAAAGCTTCATGCTCCTTGCTTTGCCTCTAGCTGATAAAATTTGTATTATGTCACAGTGACATTTAAAATTATGGAATGATGTTGATAAAAAATAAATCATCCATAAGCCTGATGCCAAGCGATCACTGCTAACATTTTTTGTTTATTCTAGTCTTTTTTTCCATGCATATTTTTCTTCAAAATTGTTATTGTATATTATAGCCTGATTTTCACTCTTGAAATTATATTATGAGCATTTAAAAACTGTCATTAAATATTCTTCAGAATACTATTTGTTTAATGACTATAGCATGCCAGCTAATCATATGCCATAATATATTAAACATTTTCCTATAATTAATCAAATGGGTTTTTTCCTAGGTTCCTCCACCTGATGTCTAGTTTATAATTCTGTGATGAACATCTTTGTATATAAATTGTTCACATTTCTGGTAGACCTTAAGTTATTTTTCATTGGATTATGATTTTCTCAGAAACAGGTATATATTTTGATCACTCTTGATTTTAAAACACACGGTGCATTTGCTGGAACAAAATGAATACTCACTAATTGTTGAATGAATAAAAGCTAAATTCTTAAAAGGGAAATTACTGAATAATAGGATGGGAATGTTTTGGGGTTTTTGATACTGCTTTGAATAGCTGAAACATTTATCATGTTATCACTACCATTTACTATTGTTATTTAATTTGCTAGTATGATAGGTGGAAATTGATATATTATAATTTGTCATTATTTCTTTACTCCTAAGATTAAATTTTAATTTCATGTATGATAGTTATTTGCATTTCTTTTGTGAAGTTTTGGTTCTTGTCACATTTTTAATGAAGTTGAGGCTACAGGTTCTTACTAACTTTCTTGTTTCAAAGGTTAAATTCTAGTTTAATAAAATTTTAAAACAATGTTGTTTATATACCAAGTTTTTATTTTCTATCATATTAAGTGATTCATTGGTTACTCTAATAAAAATAGAAATTATTTGAAAGTTGTGATCTGTATTGAACATTCTCAACTTGTGTGGTTTCAATTACTTGAATTTTCCAGGAAAAAAGTATCTTTCATGTGAAATTTTGATAAAATGTAGATACATAAAGAAAGTATTACTGGTGGTCAGTGTACTTATTATTACATTTTCATGAGTGGATAGTATATTTAGAGTCTGTGCACCAGGCTTGAGTTCTGATACATTTTAAAGGGGAGTGATTAGCATTCCACCTTCCCATGGTACTTTTGGCTGAACTTTGTGGCTTCATTCAACCTGTTTTATCAACATCATGACCTGTAAGACTCTGGTTGCAAAAATATCCTTTTCATTTTAAATGGAGATCTTATTCACTAAAGTATGAAACTAGGAAGAAAATTCTTTAGTTCTAGTTCTTTAAATTTTTACTGCTATTTTTATAAAATCAGCAACCTTTCATAAGGTAAAGAGTTCCTGTGGATTAATTATACTTCTGTGTTTCAGATAATACCATAAAGCTATTAAAGGAGTTAACAAGCAAAAAATCTCTTCAAGTGCCAAGTATTTATTATCATTTGCCTCATTTATTGCAAAATGAAGAAAGCCTTCAACCTGCTGTACAGATTGGCAATGGAAGAACAGGAGGTATATGTTTATTTTGTTTCTTAGTGTGACTGAACTGTTGGTCTTAATTGTACCTTTGAGTGTTACATTGACCATCAGAAATCTGGCAGGTCGAAGAATAAAGATTATTTCTTTATTTGTGCACAGTAACTTGGGACTTGTTCTAAACTTCACGTTTTAAGGAATTAGACATTTTCTCCATAGACCAAAGTAATGTTGTTGAAAAGGTTCATGAGAAATCTAGTTCAGACCTCATCCCCAGGTGACAACCGTTCAAACTGCAATTTTTCTGTTTTTAAAGATTTGGGAAGTGGAGAGATGACTTTTTTTCTTTGTATCTTATTTCAACATTAGTAGCTCTTAATGGTCATATCACCAAAGTTTTTTTTTTAGATGAGAAAATATAGTTTACTTAAAAACTAAATTAGAAAGAGAGAGAAGAAAGAGGAGATTCACCTCCTCAAGGTGTAGGGGAGGGGGCCAAATCCAGGGACACAGCAACGGCCATAGCTCAAAGAGTACATGGCCACACCACAGTTTAGCAAGGCAGTGGCTGCAATGACCTGGCAATGGCCACAATGACTTGGCAATAGACCATAAAAGTTTTTCTTATGTCTGCCCTACTTTTTCTTAAGTAGATAGTCATTTTTATTTAACTTTTCAATGTAATAGTAGAAATACTTCAGCTTGCTTCTTTTTTCTAATGTATCCAACATATAATTTATATCATTTTTCACTGTCCTTATGAGATCCACTAGAGCTTCTTGAAGTTTCCTTGTAGGACCTAATTACCACTCTTTTATACTTCTTTTTTCCTCTGCTTTAACTTTGTTAATCTTTTCTTTGTAGATTTTTAAATGCCAAGACCAAATATTATTTTGTTTTTTTTGCAAGTCTTTAGCAAGTGACTAGATGATTCCTTCATAAATATTGACATTTATTTTTGTGTTAATATTTTTGAAAAGCTGATTTTGTCTGCTTTTGACTCAATTAGATTCTTAAGTATTTTACTGTCTTTTTTGGAGTCACATTTTCTCATTATTTGATCTTTAAATATAAGCTTTTGTATTCCTCTTGTTTTAGTTCTGCCATCTTTCTATTTTATTCATCATTTGAAATAATCTTCCTTCCTAAGGAGATAGTCTTAAGAAATCATGTTCAGCTGAATTCATTCTTCCCTTTCTTTGTTGATTCAAAAAACTATTTGTTGAGGCCAGGCATTCTGCAGGTGCTAGATGTACAGAGTCTAGCAAGATGTATGGGGTACTCTAAATGAGTTTGTTTTTAGTACACTGATTGTTAATTATTTTTGAAGCTGATATTGTTTCTTTCCCTTTAATGTTCACTAATTGGGTAGAAAGCCTTAGGGAATCCATGGGTTTGTTTGTTTCGACTATATCTTTATTAATAAGAATATCAAATGAAAATAAATCAGAAGCATTTTTGAAGTTATTTAAAACTTTCAGGGTCCCTAATAGGTTCTCATTTTATAAATGTGACATTTTGTCTCTTTCTTTTGAAGATACTTATTCCATCCTATTTGTTTACATGACTTTATCCATCATAAATATAATAAAATCTTGGTCAGTCAGTTTTCAGTAGTTAACATCCTTATACAACTGACACTATTTTTGAAAGGTAGAAAAAACAGCTTGGGGGGGAAACCCATATTTACATTTTAAAATTTCCTTTCTAGCCGGGCTTGGTGGCTCAGCCTGTAATCCCGCGCCTTTGGGAGGCTGAGATGAGTGGATTGCCTGAGCCCGTGGGTTCGAGACCTGCCTGGGCAGCGAGACCTCATCTCTACAATAAATAAAAAAAAAAAATCAGCTGGGCATGGTAGCGCATGCCTGTAATTCCTGCTACTGGGAAGGTTGAGGCGGAAGGATTGCCGGAGCCCAGCAGGTCGAGGCTGCAGTGGCCGGGAGCGGCCACTGCACTCCAGTCTGGGCAACAGAGTGAGACTCTGACTCAAAAAAAAAAAAAAAATTTCCTTTCTAAATCCTTAGGCAATAGTTCTTAATATTTTTAGTGTTATAGAACCCTTTGAGTATCCTATGAAAGCTATCAAACCTCTACCTAGAAAAATGCTCATAAGAAAAAGTAATTGTGCATGTAATTTCTGGGATTTTGTGGAACCCAGAACCTATCTAGGACTTCATACCAAGAGCTAATGTTTTTTGAATAAAATAAAAACTGCTTCTTTCTAAAAATTCTGTTCTTCAGTGGTCAAGCTGATTGATTAGGGAACAGCATGCAGAGCAGCTTTACCTTCCTAAGGCTAAAGAAGGGCAGTGCTCCTGCTGAGCCCCAGGAGAGGGGCTGGAATTCTTACATTCAGAACAGAAAACCTCTAGCCTGCCTATCCAGCACCACTGTCATATCTTCTCACAAAATTTACAAAGGCAGGCTATAGTAAACAGACACAGTAGCTACAAATGGGTGAAAGGGAATCTTCTACAACTAGGAATTGCCACATAGTTAAGAAAATCAACATCACAAATGACTTAATACTCAGGAAAATTTAGTTTGTAGAGTAAACAGAATATGATTTAAAAATAAAGCATCATCAGCAAATTTTTAGAGATGAGAAAGGACAACTCACCCATAAAATAATAACTATTATAAAAGGATCAGTTAGAAATCTTTATTTTTATTTCAGTGATTATGTTTAAAATTTCCATATAGGTGGGCTGATTAAGAGTAGATAGAGCTAAAGATCAAATTAGTGATCAGAAAGATGGAGTTGTGTATTTCTTCTAGAATGTAGCATACATGAATAAAGAGTGGAAGTAGACAAAAGTTTTAGTATACATCTGGTAGGATCTTCAGAAGGAAAGAATAAAGAGAAGAGAGGGAACAATCAAATAATTAATAGAAGAAAATTTCTTTGAATTGAAGAAACATGCAGGTCTTCAGATTAAGGGCCCATTCACAGTAGAGCAAAATGGCTTAGAAAAGACTCTCATCAGGTTGTCAACCAAATGACACTTGTTGGTACAAGTGGTAGAGGACAGCAGGTATTTCTTGAAGCAGTTTGCTGAAGTAAAAGTTTATGAGTACCTGGTGTGTGTCAGGCACTTTGCCAAGTACTTTGGTACACAATTAGATGTAGTTCCTAGTCTTGTGGAGCTTCAGTCTAGTAAAGGAGACATGCATTAGTCAACTAACCAATTATACAAACAATTGTATAATTACATCCTTAATTAGTGATATGAAGGATGTTTTGAGAATGTCTAGAAGGGGCATTTGACCTAATTTAGGAGCTTTAGGAGGTCTTAAAAAATATGTTTGATCTAAAGCCAGTAGAATATGTAGTTTACTGGTAAAAAAATGAGTGTATTCATTTCCTATTGCTGCTGTAACAAATGACCACAAACTCAATGACTTAAAACAACACAAATTTGTTTGGAAGCGTTGGAAGTCAGAAGTCTTAAAATCAAGGTGTCAAGCGTATTGTGTTCCTTCTGGAAGCTCTAAGGAGAATGTTTCCTTGCCTTTTCCAGCTTCTAGAGGATGCCTGCATTCCCTTGTGGCCCCTTCCTTCAGCTTCAAAGCACATCTTCAGGTTTATCTCTGTGTCCCTCTTGCTTCTCATTGTTACATCTTCTTCTCTCACTCAGACTCTCCTGTCTTCCTCTCATAAAGACCCTTATGATTACATTGGGCTCACTGGGTCACCCAGAATAGTCTTCCCATCGCAAGATTCTTAACTTAATCACACCTGAAAGTCTCTTTTGCCATGTTAGGTAGCATAGTCACAGGTTCCAGGAATTCAGGCATGGACTTCTTTGGGAGGCCATTATTTTCTCTACCACAATGAAGAAAACAGGGTGGGAGAAAAGAATATTTCAAAAAATGCAAAGAACACCACAAAAGTCCTGTGATGGAAGAAATCATGGAATGTTCTAGAAAATGAAAGATGGCCACTGTAGTTGAAGTGAAGAGTAGGGGGAGGCATGGACTAAGATGAGTCTAGAGTTGTAAGTCGAGGCCAGGTCACTTACAGGATTTGAGTTTTATTCTAAGAGCAGTCTGAAGTCATTGAAAGATTTTTAGCAGGACTCATTAAGGATGATCTTATAAGATTTAAATTTTGCAAGGATCACATTGCTGCAGTGGGGAGAATGAGGATGCAAGAAAAAGCAGATTTTGAAGACCAGATGAGAGGCTGTTTTAATGATCCACCTGAGAGAGGATGAACTTGGACCAGGCAGTAGAGGCAGAGGTAGAGATAGAAAGAGGAAGATGGATTGAAGAGTTGTTTGGAATATATGAGACTGTCTAAGGGAGGACATAGTTATGAATTAGATTTGTAGACTGAGCTGGAGGGAGTGGTCAAGGAGAAGTCCGAGGTTTCTGGGCTAAGTAACTGAATTTATGATGGGTACTATTTACTGAAGTAGGAGACAATGCAGAATGTTTTGCAGCAGCTGGTTTGTAAGGAAAGTTCATAAACTAAATTTGGATACAGTAAGTTTGGAGTTGATTTTGAGCTGTCACAGTGGAGATGTCAGCTAGGCTGTTGGATATTTAGATGTGGGATGCAAAGGAGAGATCTGTGTTAGACTTAACTTATGAGTCATCATTTGTGAGTAACTGGTTATTGAAGAGATGGGTATGGATGAGATCACCTAGGGCCTATGACTGACCATTGAAGTTTCTCCAGCAATAGTTTCCAGGGAAAGAGAGGATGAAGCCAGGGAAGACAGATGAGGAAGTATAAGTAGGTAGGGAAAACAAAGCTGCTATGGAACATAAGGAAAAAAGTGAGGAATAAATGACTCAAGTTAAACCATAAGGAAACATGATAGGCTAAAAATATTTGACCAGTAATTAATATTTTAAAAAGAACTTGGTGTAGTTGTAACTGAAGGAAGATTGCATCATTAAAGATAGGAAATGCCAAGACTGTTTCTAAATTTTTCTTGATTTTAAAGGAATACTTACAAGAATTTGAACACTTCTCCGGAAAGTGAAAGAAAACTGAAATAACGGTTGATAGCTCTGTCAAATTATAAACACCATGAGGCAGAAGCATCGCCTATCATATGATTGTATTTCAGATTGTCTAGCACACAACAGATGTCTTATATATGCACAACTGATACTTGAGTTGGAAACACTAGGTAGTTAACCAATGGAAAAAGTTCTTAATCTGTACTTTGGCTCAGTATCTGTTTGATTCCTGGTCTACCTTGCTCTTCCCTCAAAGGATGATATAACCATCACTTCACTTACAAGCTTTTTCTGAAATCTAACCCCTTAGAATGCATATGATTTCTGGATTGCAAATCATAGAAGAACACTGTATCAGACAAAACAGACTGGGTTATGTTGTGGTAACTAACAACCTCCAAATCTCAGTGATTGTAGTAACACAGGTTTATTTATATTTTTGCTCATAGTACGTGTCCATCTTGGTTGATGAGAGGCTTTGGACATTACTGTTCATTCAGGGATCCAGGCTGACAGAGCAGTTGCCATCTTGAATTTTACTGGCTACTCTGCCAAAGAGAAAAGACATTCTGAAGGATTTCACACTGCAGTTACAGTGTTCAGCCTATAGATACACATACTGACAACTTGTAGACTATTGCTAATTACATCCCCTTCCCCCACTGTCCCAACCATAAGGGGACCAAGAAGTACAATCTCACCATAGTCTCAGAAGACAGGGAAAAACTGCCCTTTTTTTTGGTGGCAGTTTGGTGAATTACCACACGCATTGTTGCTTTAATTCTGTAGGTTTGGCTGACACTTATACTGTCTATTTTTTTTTTTTTTTTTTGTTGGAGTCTCACTCTGTCACCCAGACTGGAGTGCAGTGGCCGCTCCCGGCCACCGCAGCCTCGACCTGCTGGGTTCTGGCAATCCTTCCGCCTCAGCCTTCCAAGTAGCTGGAATTACAGGCATGCGCTACCACGCCCGGCTGATTTTGTGATTTTATTGTTGAGATGAGGTCTCGCTGCCCAGGTGGGTCTCGAACCCGCAGGCTCAGGCAATCCACTCACCTCAGCCTCCCAAAGGTGCGGGATTACAGGCTGAGCCACCAAGCCCGTCTGACACTTATACTTTCATTTTTGGTGCTTTTAGAGTCTTTGAATGCTTTAGTTTAAAACTAAAGAATTTAAATTTGAACTCAGAGTGTATATGGGAAAAAATGGCTTTTTCTTTAAACATACCATCTAAACTGAAAATAGAAACAACCCACCTTCCAAGAATGTGGTAGGGAATAGAGATGTGCATTATTACTTTTTACCATTATTGCTTGCATATTCTGGATCAGCATGTGTTTTGCTCTTTTCATAACCAAAGTCTTTGTGCTCCATATGAGTTCATGTTTCCTAGGAATGTTTCACATCAGAGTTGTTGCACTTTAAATCTATATTCTAGATATTTGAAATATTTTAAATTTAAATTCTGAGGTAGATTAAACTGTATGGAAATTTGCTTCCATGGTAACTCATTCTGTTTTTTGGCATCTCAGAGTAACATGATCAAAACAGAAATCTGAATCTGGAGTCCTCTCATCCTCAAGTGCGTGTTCTGAGTAAAAGATGCTCCATCCACTTACTGAAGTCATCCTTGATTCTTCCTCTTTTCATGTCTCTCCCAGTCTGAAGTGCCATTCCCTAGAATTGCCATCCACTCACTTCCATCTCTTCAAAAGCCCTAATTCAATCTGCCATATATTCTTTTTTTTTTTTTAATTTTAAAGATGTGGGGTACAATTCAGGATGAGATGTACAAGTGGTCATGATACAGGTAAAGTTTGGGCCTCCCTTTGGTCCCCACTTTACCTGGTTTGAGATCAGGTACACTTATTGATGTTGTGTGCCCCACTCCCCCCATCCTGGCAGTATCCTGCTACTGCCAGTCCCTTTCTTATAGTACTATGGCAAATGTTTAGGGTCCACTTATGAGTGAGGACATGTGGCACTCAGTTCTTTGTTTCTGTGATAGATCACTGAGTCTGCATCCAAGTTGCAGCCAAGTCCATATGTATGTTCTTCTTTATGGCTGTGTAATATTTCATTGTGTATATGTACCACATTTTTTTTATCCATACTAGTTCCATGTTTTTGCTATTGTGAATTATGCTGCAATAAACGTGTGTGCAGGTATCTATTTTTTTAGAATGATTTGAATTCCTCTGGGTATATTCCCAGTAGGGGGATTGCTGGGTCGTATGAAAGGTCAATGCCATCTCTTCTTTTAATTAGTGCAGTACCTTCCTAACTGATCTCCCCAAAATGCTTTTGCTCTCCACAAAATTTGGGAATCTCTTAGAATTACAACCTTACAATGACTTTCTTGCACTCAGAATTAAAATAGCATTTGCTATCTGACCACTACCACTGACTTTTTTTTTTGAGATGGAGTCTCACTATATTTGTTGCCAGGCTGGTCTCACACTCCTGAGCTCAAGCAATTCTGCCTCAGCTTCTCCCAAAGTGCTGGGATTACAGGCATGAGCCACTGTACCCAGTTCTGACTAATTCTCTGAATCTAGGCTTCCTCTGTTTTAAATGCATTCTGTTCTTGCTGTTTCTTGAGTATGTCAAGATCATTGTATCTTCAGGGTCCTGCTGTTTTCTGTCCTGGAATGTTCTTCTTCAACTTTTTCTCATCATTAGTTACTAACTCAGTTGATATCAGAGGGACCACAGGATCTATAGGGGTACCCTCTTCCCATTCATCACTCTAACAGTACCACATTTTAATTTGTGTAGTACATATCATCCTGTAAGATTACACATTTTTTTCTTCTTTTAAATCTGTGGGGTACAATTCAGGGTTAGGTATACAAATGTTCATTGTGCAGATATCTTTGTTGATGAGGTGTGTCCCTGGCAGTTTCCCACTACTGCCAATCTCTTTCTTATAGTATTATGATAGTTGTTCAAGGTCCACTTATGAATGAGAACATGTGATACTCGATTCTTTGTTTCTGTGATAGATCACTCAGTATTATAGACTCTTAAGCCCATCCAAGTTGCTGCGAAGTTAATAATTTTTGTCCTTCTTTATGGTTGTATAATATTGTATCGTGTATATGTACCACATTTTTTAAATCCAGTCCTCTTTCAATGGGCAGCATGGATGTTTTTGCTATTGTGAATAATGCTGCAATAAACATGCATGTACAGGTATCTTTTCTATAGAGTGATTTGAGTTCCTCTGGATATATTCCCAGAAGGGGGATTGCAGGGTCATATGGGAGGTTGATTTTTAGATCTTTTAGTAATTGCTACACTGTTTTCCACCGAGGTTGTATTAGTTTGCACTCCCATCAACAGTGTAGACATGTTCCCTTTTTGCCGCATCCTCTCCGACATCTGTTGTTTTTTGAGTTATTGATGATGGCCATCCTGACTGGAATTAGGTGGTATCTCAGTGTGGTTTTAATTTGCATTTCTTTGATGACTAGCGTGACTGAGCCTTTTTTCATGTGTCTGTTGGCTGCTCGTATGTCTTCTTTTGAGAAGTGTCTATTCATATCTTTTGCTCACTTTGTAATGGGGCTGTTTGCTTTTTTTTCTTTTTGGCACATTTGAGTTCCTTGTGGATCCTAGATGTTAGACCTTTGTCAGATATACAGTTGGCAAATATTTTTTCCCAGTCTGTGGGCTGTCTCACCACTTTCTCAATGGTTTCTTTGACTTTGCAGAAGCTTTTCAGTTTGATGAGGTCCCACTTGTCTATTTTATCTCTTATGGCATGGGCACTTGGGGTTTTGATCAGGAATTGGTTGCCAGTTCCAATTTCCATAAGGGTGTCTCCTGTTTTCTAAGATTCTTATAGTTTGAGGTTTTATGTTTAGGTCTTTGATCCATTTAGAGTTGATTTTTGTGTATGGAGATAGGTTGGGGTTTTGTTTTAATCTTCTGCATGTATGTGGTCAGTCAATTTTCCCATCACCATTTACTAAATAGGTTCCCCCCTCTCCAGTGGTTGATGGTGGAGGATTTGTCGAAGATAAGTTGGTTGAAAAATTGATGTTTTGCTTCTGGAATTTCTATCATGTTCCATTGGTCTATATGCCTGTTCTTATACCAGTACCAGGCTGTTTTGATTATTGTAGCTTTATCATAAAGCTTAAAGTCTGGGAGTGTGATGCCTCCTGCTTTTTTTTTTTTTTTCCTGAGGATTGTTTTGACTATTTGTGGTTGTTTATGTTTCCATATGAATACCTATGTTGTCATTTCCAGGTCTAAGAAGAATGCTGCTGATAATTTAATGAGTATTGCATTAAATCTGTAGATTGTCTTGGATAGGATGGACGTCGTTAACAATGTTGATTCTTCCAATTCATGAGCATGGAATACTTTTCTATTTGTGTCATCTTTGACTTTTTTGAGCAGTGTTTTGCAGTATTCATTGTAACGGTCTTTTGCATCTCTGGTTAGGACGATGCCAAGGTATTTCCTTTTGTGTGTGTGGTTATTGTGAATGAGATTGTGCTTTTTATTTGGATTTCTGTTTGTTTATTGTTGGTGTATAGGAATGTGACTACCTTTTGCACATTTATTTTATACTGAGGCTTTGTCAAAGTCCTTTATCAGTGCAGGGAGGTTTTTGACAGATTCTCTTGGGTTTTCGATAAATAGAATCATGTCGTCTGCAAAGAGGGATAATTTAACTTCCTCTTTTCCTATTTGGATATCTCTGATTTCCTTCTCTTGCGAGATTGCTCTAGCTAGGACTTTCAATACTTTGTTGAACAGGAGGGGTGAGAGTGGGCATCCTTGTCTTGTTCCAGTTTTCAGGAGAAGTGGTTCCAATTTCTGTCTGTTTAGCAGTATGTTGGCTGTGGATTTCTCTTAGATGGTTCTTACTATTGTGAGGTATGTTACATCTGTGCCTAGATGTTTGAAGGTTTTTAATCAAGAAGGGGTGCTGTATTTTATCAAAAACTTTTTCCATGTCTAATGTGTACAGCATTTTTACATGATTCAGTTCAATTTTCTGAACTCAGTTCTATTGGGTGAAATTTTGTATTGTTCACCTAGTAAGTGTCTGTCTCAGAGGAGAAATTGCACATAACCAAATGTGAAATTCACATTATGCCTAAGCAGTTCCCTAATATGTTTATCATGAGGGAACAAATTGGTATTCAAAACAACCATTATAGGCAAATTAACTGTATTTTTAGACTTAAAGAGAGTTATACAAGTAGTACACAAAGTGTGTTCACATCCTGCATAACCATAGTACAATGATCAAAACCAAGAAATCAACATTGATGCTATACTGTTAACCAACCTTAGCTCCATTCAGATCTTGTCATTTGGTTCATCATCATCATTGTTATTATTTGGTTCTAGGATTCACCTCAAGAATCTGTATTTTATTTGATCGTCATGATTCTTTAGTCTTTTTCAGTCTTGGACAGTTTCTTATTCTTTGTCTTTCATGACCTTGACACTTTAGAGAGGACTGGCCAATTATTTTGTGACATATCATCTCAGTTTGAATTGGTCTGATTTTTTTAATGATTGGATTGAGGTTATGCATTTTTGACAAAAAAAAAAAAAACCCAACAGAAGTGATGTTGTACTCTTCTCCGTACATTATATGCTTGAAGTTGATCTGTAAGATGTTAATTTTTAAGATGTGTTTGATGTTTCTAAGTTTTAGTTGTGTAATAAAATTGGCTGTTTATACTTTACTGCCATTCATTTTCAGTGTGAGGTTTAATGTCTTTCATTTTTATCAGTTTGTTTATATTTTTTTCTTCTGTTTGAGCCAGGTGAAAAAGAATTACAGTATTACAGGCATGCCTTTGTAGTCTCTGTTTATTTTTCTTTCTGAAACTGAATATATTTTGATCTTTCAATTTTTATCAATTTAAGAGTTTATAATACTTTTGAAATATAGTGTCTTTTATTTTGTCCTTTTGAAATGTTTTTAATGTAATTGCTGTATTTGTTTTGTTTCAGTTTCAATAGTAATGGGAATTCCCACAGTGAAGAGAGAAGTTAAATCATATCTCATAGAAACTCTTCATTCCCTTATTGATAATCTGTATCCTGAAGAGAAGTTGGACTGTGTTATAGTAGTCTTCATAGGAGAGGTAATTATTGTTTAATTATTGTTGTTGTTTTTTACCATATGTAGCCTATAAGAGCTGAAACAATAATTGAATATTTAAATATGTTTTATAAGCATTTTTTAAAAAATGTGATGGGTTAAAGTTTCAATAATATATCTGATGGTTTAATAAGTCTAACTTGTTGTTTACCTAAACTTCTCTCCTGCAGTTACAAACCAGAAACAATAATCTTCGTTGTCAGTAAGATATCATACACACAGATCTTTAAGAACATGTCCCCATTTCTAACTCTAAGATCTAAATTTGGAAATTTGCACTGATGTTCTTTGGGAGTCCTGAAACCTAAAAAAAGATTTAGCCTTGGCTGAGGTTTTATCATCACTTTATTTCTCCAGCCCTTCTCTGTACTCCTAAGAAATCATATGAATGAGAAGTATTTTATTTTTTATATTTTAGTCTCCTCAAAAGATCTACAGAAAGAATAAACTTTGAGCAAGTTTTTTTTTTAAATCATGAGGAAGACCCCCAGAGTAAATATTTCCTTAATTATCATATAAAATTTCAGAATGGGAAAAGATTTAGGACATAGTCTAGTTCTGGCCCACTGATTATTAACTTTTCAGAGTTCCCCATCTCTTTTTAAATGAAAATGGTCTTAGTTATTTTCTTAACAGAAAAGCAAACACATGCATACTGTTCAAAACAATTACATAAATGTATAATAAAAAATTGCATGTTAATTTCTTTATACAGATATAACTATTAATAATTCAAAATATATCTTAAGGAATTTTTTTCTTGGCTTGTGTACATTATATGAGTGGGATCATTCCATATATATATATTAATGAACATTTTTTCATGCAAAAAGAATAAATATAAAGGTATCATTTTTATGGCTAAAACTATTCCAATGCCTGGTTTTAACATAATTAATTTCTGTTTGATAGACATTTAGGTGTTTTTGCTGTTATTAGCAATAAAATATATCTTTTGCAAACATTTTCAAATAAATCACAGATTTTTATAAAGGCATGAATTATCATTAGTTCATTTTAACATCTGAGAGCATTTCTCTAAATAAATTATTGTGTACTTGTAATACTGACTTGGTATTAATTCCTAACTGTGGAATTGCTGAGTCAGATTTCTTATACATTAAAATATTCATAAATGATCAAAAGACCCTGCAGAAGATGAGTCTGTTTAGTCCTCTTCCAACATTCTGTGAGAGAGCTTGTTTCTCTGTTCCCATAGATGATATTTATCTAATTTTATTTTGCTAATTTGATGGGTAAAAGAAGTACCTTTGTTTAATTTTTTTAACTAAATGGGATTAAATGTTGGTTTATTTTTATTTATTTATTTATTTTACCATTTTTATAACTTTGGCTCACTTTTTAGTTGTAATTTTTGGTTTATCAGAAATTTTCATATATGAAGGCATAAATATTTTGGTTTTTTTGGTCTTTTGTAGAAGTTTTATACTTTAAGTAATCAAATTTGTCATCACTTATTCTATGCCAGTAGAAATGGGTACAACCTCTTTGGAAGCATCTTGGCAATAGCTATTAAAATTTAAAGTATAAACTGTGACATAACATTCTGCTTCTAAAAACTGATCCTGTAGACACATTTGCAAGTATAGAAATATATTCAGGCACATAAACATATTTATATAGCTCCTACATGTACATTATATAAAATATAAAAGGAAAATCATCTTGTGAAATATAATTTAAACTATAAGTTGCAGATATCTTGAGAGTTGGAATTCTGGGCACATGTTACGCTCTATTGTATACAGTTTTGTAAAATTATAATTTACTTACAACGAGCCTATATTGATTTTTTAATAGGAAAGGAACCCTTAAACTGTAAAAGAAAAAACTGTCCTCATACACTTGAAAAATAGTATTACGTTTACAGATAGATAAGTGTACTGTGAATGCAAGGCCCTCTTGCCATAGCCATGTATCTGTTCTCTAAGATGCAGTAACGCTGGCTTTGGAGTCAGAGGACCTGTGTTCAGGGATGGATCCTACCACTTTCTGCCACTTGAACAGGCTGCTTTCTCTTGCTTGAACCTCAGTTTCTTCATCTCTTTAGTGAGAATAATGCTATGCACTCTTTTGAGCTCAGTACTGTTGCAGGGAGGTGCATTGAGATCACACATGGAGAGGTGTAGTAAACTGAAAAGTGGCACAAGTGTCCGCGGTACTCTCATCTCTGAAGAATCTTCTCTTGAAATAAACAAAAATAGGAAGCCACAGCCCCCCCCAAAAAGAATTCTCTCTTGGGATACAGTATTTGTGAATGTATCTACATAGAACCTCAATAAGAAAGTCTGTTCTGAACTGAAAATTAAAGAGTCCATTGAATTCCCTTTAGGCAGTTTAAAATTATTAATCACCATATTTGATTCTACCTTGACTAGTAGTTTTTACCTAAGTGTTCTGGTATGCTGGGGCTTATTCAACACTAGTGACAGTGCATATTCTGTGGCTTTGACCATGATCTACATGTGGGTTGGTTCTTAATTCTAGACTCTACCTCTTCCTGAGCTCATATTTCCGTCTGCCTATTTGATAACATTATTTGAAGCTTTTATGGCAAACTCTTACTCTGTTTATAACTAAATTACGCTGCCTTTCCCAAAGTATTTCTCTTTTAGGTTTCTCTCTATCCATTTACAGTGTAGTGATAGGCCTGCACTGTAGTCATTCTTCTCCCCATTCATGATATAGACCTGTGCGTTCTCAGTTCTGCTGATGTTATTCAATTGTCTGAAGTATTGATTGCTTCTTCCTTTCCTTTTCTTATTCATCCTTGAAGTCCCAGTTCCCACTTCCCATGTGAAATTAAATAGGAAAAAATAAGTACATCCTTGGCAAACATTGTTAAGTAAGTTAGGAATTTTTATAAAGGCATGAATTGTCTTTGGTTAATTTTAACACTGAGGAGAAAATTAAGGATGAAAAAGAGCCAGAGAAGAATACACATAGGTAATCAGGCTTATAATTTTTTTCTTCCCTGTGCGACTTTCTGTTCTTTGTATTCTCTTTTTCTTGAAAGAGATGAACCATAAGATACTCCTCTGGAAGGAAAGGAGAGACAGAAAAGTAATTTTTAGCTATATTTTGTTCTTTGTCCCTCTCTGACCATTTCACCTATAGCAATCCACTGGGCATATGTGCTGACACATTTATAGAACATGCAAAATTTTGAACAATTGAATTTTGATACATTATTTGAAAGTTCACTGGCTCCATTCTGGAATTTCAGAAGAGATTAAGAGAAATAAATATTAGCTGTCCTGAAGGATCAGTTGTCTATATCATGAACAGGGAGGAGAATGACTACAGTGCAGGCCTATCACTATGCTGTAAATGGACAGAGAGAAACCTAAAAGAGAAATACTTTGGGAAAGGCAGAGTAATTTAGTTATAAGTGTTTATATCGTCTGTCTGTCTGTCTGTCTGTCTGTCTATCTATCTATCTATCTATCTATCTATCTATCTATCTATCTACCTACCTACCTACCTACCTATCTACCTACCTGTCTACCTACAGACGAGGTCTTGTGTTGACCAGATTGGTCTTGAACTTCTGGCCTCAAGCAATCCTTACCAAAGTGCTGGGATTACAGGCATGAGCCACATTGCACCCAGCCCAAGTGTGGTGTTTAGATTCAAGAATGTATCATTTTTGTGTTTATTTTTACTTAGAGTTTAATTATAATCTTTGTATTCTAATGTTCTTTTATTGTCTGTGTGCTTCATATTACTTTTATGTGTTTTATGGTGTCATTATATATTATTATTTATTTTATTTCTATAATTCTTATTCATGGTCATTTCTGGCAAAATATTTCCTAGAAGTACTCAGAATTCTAGCAAAAAAATGTTTATCCTGCCCCATTTTTATATCTGGGGAAGTCCCCACCTAACAAATCCTAGTGGGATGAAGTGCCTTTTTCTTACTATGAAAACCAAAAATGCCAGGTATTCATTTTACTTGTTCAGATATGTGACCTGGGCTTGCCCTGGATTTTATGTGAAGCTTAATTATTTTAGATGGCATGGAAAATTTAAAAAGAATAGCCGGGCTCGGTGGCTCAGCCTGTAATCCCGCGCCTTTGGGAGGCTGAGGTGAGTGGATTGCTTGAGCCCGCGGGTTTGAGACCCACCTGGGCAGCGAGACCTCATCTCTACAATAAATCAAAAAATCAGCCGGGCGTGGTAGCGCATGCCTGTAATTCTGGCTACTTGGAAGGCTGAGGCGGAAGGATCGCTGGAGCCCAGCAGTTCGAGGCTGCGGTGGCCGGGAGCGGCCACTGCATTCCAGTCTGGGCGACAGAGTGAAACTCCAACTCAAAAAAAAAAAAAAGAATGAACAGAAAAATTATTAGAAATAACAGGGAAATTTAGCAAGGTGGCTGGATATAGAATCAATGTATATTTCTGTATGTCAATAACAAAAAACTTGCTGGGATTGTGGACAGTTATTCTGAGGGTAGATGATGACTGTTTAGTCAGTGTCACTGGCCACAGTGTCACTGGCCACAGGCATCCAGGGCGAGGCTTTTATAAGCTGTGGTGTTGGGAGTGTTCTGTGATTTTTGGCTGTGGTCCAACCTTACTTCTGCACCTTCCTAGCCTCGTTCCTTGGCCTAACTGGGGGTTCTATCAATTCTACCCACTTGTCTTTCAGTAAATCATTTTTCTGACTGTTTTGCCACAGTCAGTGTCTTTTGTTTGCAACTAAGATCCTGACTGATACAGGGGGTATCTTGCTCCAAAAAATGCCAGAATTCTATATAATTGCCACCAAGCGGAAGAGATAGTCAATATAGATGCAAGGGTGGATGGCTTAATGTTATTCCAAGTGGTTAGAGAGAGAAGAAATGAGTTTTTGAGGTGTGTTTTAGGCAGAATATTGCCTAAAACATAATAACCAAGCAAAGTTAGTGATAACCATAAAGATTGCTGAGATTTTGGCAAGAGGGCTTTAGATACCTTTTCTATCATTCTACTTATTCACATTGTATCTGCAATTACCTAGAAGCATTCCAATGGGCTTGTTAACTTTTTAAATTTCCTAAACTGTATGATTCAAGTTAAGATTCTATAATGAAATAGTCATTTCATTTTATAATGAAATTCATCATGTTGGAGGAGTGCCTACAGTTAGTTTCTGAAAAACTGAGTTTAGAGAGTTCCCAGCTTCATGGAGTATTTAGTATACAGTGTGAAAACAGTTTTGCTTTTTACTGTTTTCTTGTTTTCTGTTGTGTACATTCTCATTTGTATTTTATAGAATGAATGCCTGAAGCTTTTACTATATTTTCTTTACATTCTTTGATTTAAGTTAGGGCTAGTTAATTAGCCAGCCTATGGGCAGAATTTTGTAAAGCAGGTAAATTTATAAATGAATACAGAAGCTGAATAACCAGAGAGAATTGATCAAATTGCTGTGGCATATTTGGTTTTTATTTTTATTTTCTGTTGTATATTTTATTTATATTGGGAAACATTATTCCTATTTATTTAAATTAATTTTTTGGTAGATAATATCACATGGTTTAAAAATTCTGTATGTGTGTTGTATACATTGAAAAGTCTCTCTTCCAGTACTGTGCCTCAACCTCCCGATTTCTCTCTCCACAGGTGACAACTGTTAATAGTTGTACCATTCAGAGATATTTAATGGCCCCATTTCTATGTATATGGTATAATGTTAACATTTTATATTAGAACAAAAAGATCTATTTATTTTTCCTTTCAGTTTTGATACAATATTTTCCTAGAAAATTATGTAAGTTTTAAAAGCATTGCTTTATCCAGAGCCAAGCAAAGTAGACTCTTGCAATTTTGTGGTCATTTCTCCCTGATTTATTTGTGCATGTGAGTGTATTTATGTCCCCTCCCCTCCTTTTTTACTGGTTAGTTAGTGAATCTGTTTTTATTATTCCAAAAACCATCTTTGGGCTTATTATTTCTTTTTTTGTTTTCTAATTCATTAATTCTGCTTTTAATGTTATTCATTTTTCCCTTTTTTATTTCAATGTTTTTACTTTTCAAATATCTTGACCCAAATGCTAAATTGCTTTATTTTCATTCATTCTTAAAAATATATATCTATATGTATATAAGAATTAATATGAATTTTGCTTTCTTGTGGAAATTGCTTCAGTTGGGAATTTTTTTGTCTTTCCTTTTAAATTGTTGGAGAAATGTTTGTTTGCCTATACATTTTTATGAGGGTGAACCCCCTAAAAAATGGAATTATCTTTTTGGAGGGCTGGCCTCTTGGCTTTCCCTGTTAGGTAAGTGTTCTAGGAACCCGTTGACATCAGTGTACCAGCTAGTGTTGTGAGAGGCTGTGCTAAACTTCAGTGAAGTTTTTTGGAGATCTCTTCAACATGTTTGCCCACTTTATGATGGGTGACTTACAAACATACCTGCCCACACCGTGCTGAGTGTTCAGCAGGCTTTTTGTGTGTTTTTTTAAAGCCAAAAATGGCATGAATCCCAAGTCTCACCCTTCCTCTTCACCTGATGTCACCCCACACAACTTTTTTTTTGTCTCCTGGATGAAAAAAATCCTCAAAGGAAAATGTTTTGCTGATGTGGAAGGGGTGAAACAAAAAATGACAGAAACACTAAAAGGCATCAAAACTGACAGATCAAATACTGTTTTGAGCAGTGGAAAAAGCATCTTGACAGGTGTATTGCATCAGAGAGTACTTTGAAGGTGACTGAAGTTTAAACTTGTAAAAATAAATACGCAATTTTTTACAAATCTGTTTCGTTGGGGTTCTCCCTCGTGTATACACACATATACATATAGCTTTTGTTCATAGATTTTGCTGAATTTCCCTCTTTTTTTCTTACTATTATGTGTAGTTGCTGTGCTGGTTTCTTTTTTATGCATCATCATTGAAGAAGATGGATTTTTCCAGAGGCTTCTGGTTTAGAGAAGGACAAGAAGACTAGTGTTCCAGACTAGTTTTTGTTGTTGTTTTTAACAATGACTTTTTTTTTAACAATGACTCTTCTGCCACAGAGTCAGGCTGATTCCTGCAAATACAGCTAGTCTTCAATTCTTCATGTTACCTCTGGTTAACATGTTACCTCTGGAACCAAACTGCATCCCTTTTGAGTCTGAGAATTGGGTTATTAGTATTTTAAAATAAAGTTTGCAGTTTTTGCATCTGGTTTTCATTGACAATTGTATATGATTTCCAGAAAGGAAAGTAGAAAATAGTGCCAATGCTGTGTTCCTGCCTGAACTCTATATAAGTGATCTAGTCTTTTCTAGTTAGACAGTTATGTGCTTTCAGCCAGGATTTAGTTACTTGCATGCTTTTGAACTTTTTTTTGGTTCCAAAATTCCTGAGGAATACAACAATGATAGAAACAGTGCAGGCTCTCATATTTACCTGTTAGTCATATTTTTAAATAAAAACAAAAGTGCAAATTTCATTGTAAGTATTATTTTATTCAATAAGCAGGTATTCATGGAAGTAAATTATGCAGTGTTCCCTTCACTCAGCTTGCTCTAATGTTAACAGCTTATGAAGCCATATTATAGTGATTAAAGTCAGGAAATTAACACTGGTACAATGCTCTTAACTGAACTACAGACTTTATTTGTATTTCACATTTTTCCACTCAAGTTCATCTCTCTGTTTCAGCACCCATTACAGAATACCACATTGCATTTAGTGGTTCTGATTCCTTAGTCTTCTCCTATCTTGATAGCTCCTCAGTATTTTCTTGTCCTTCATTAACTTGGATACTTTTAATGAATACCGGTCAGTTATTTTATAAAATGTCTCAATTTAGATTTGTTCAATATTTTCTTATAATTACATTATGGTTTTGAATAGAATAATGTGACTTACCTTTTGAAAGGATCTTGCTGTCTGCTTTGGTAAGGGCAGAGGAAAGGAGACTACTTAGAAAACTGTTGTCATAATCCAGGTGAGGCTTGGACTAGGATAGTATTCATGGAGGTGGTCAGAAATAGTTAAATTATGAACACATTTTGAACTAAATGGATTTTAATTAAAATGTTTGAGAACCATTGCTATAACATCAGCATACTATTAAGGACAAATTCCTATTTAACGTATTAATGAGCTTAAACTGTTTCTTTTAGTGTTTCCTGTTTATTTTTATACATATGAATAGAAATATGTATCAGATTTAAGCTTAAATGTCAAATCTTTAGAGATGCTTTCTCTGAATATTTGGTTTAAATAGGTCACCTCTGTTTTTCTCTATTATTGCATTCTCTTTTTATAGCACTTAATATTCAGTTATATATATATATATACACACACATATGTGTGTAACTTTTGTTTGTTTATGGACTACATCTGTCACTAATTTTAAGTTCTACAAGGCAGAGATCTTGTCTGTTTTATTTACCAATCTATACTCAGAGCTAAACCATATGAACACTATAGATCCACATATATATCCGATATGGATATAGTGTATATATATCATAATATATATATATATATCCCTGTTCTCCACATTCTTCCTAATACTTACTATCTTTTGTCTTTTTGTTAATTAACCATTCTGATAGGTGTGAGGCTGACTCATTGTGGTTTTAATTTGCATTTCCCTAATGATTGGTGATGTTGAGCATTTTTTCGCATACCTGTTGGTCTTTTGTATGTCTTGTTTTGAGAAATATCTATTCTGGTCTCTTGCCCTTTTTTCATTGGGGTTTTTGTTTTCTTACTGTTGAGTTGTTTGAGTTCCTTATGTATTGTGGATGGTAACCCCTTGTAAGATGTATGGCATACAGATATTTTCTCCCAATTTATAGGTTATATCTGCATATTGTTGTTTCCTTTGCTGTGTAGAAGCTTTTTAGTTTTATGTAATCCCATTTTTCCATTTTTGATCTTGTTACCTGTGCTTTTAGGGTCACATACTTTAAAAAAAATCAGTGTCCAGACCAATGCCATGTAATTTTTCCCCTGTGTTTTCTAATGGTAGTTTTAGAGTTGGGTCTTACGTTAGTCTTTAATCCATTTTGAGTTGATTTTTTTTATATCATGTGAGTTAAAGGTCCAATTTCATTCTTCTGTATGTGGATATTCAGGTTTCCCAGCACCATTTATTGAAGAGGCTATTCTTTTCCCATTGAGTGTTTTTGGCATCTTTGTTGAAAATCAATTAATCATACAGTATGGATTTATTTCTGGGCTCTATATTCTATTTCATTGGTTGATGTGTCTATTTTTTAACACTCAGTACCATATTGTTTAGATTACTGTAGCTTTTTAGTGTGTTTTAGAATAAAGTAGTGTAATGCCTCTGGCTTTGTTCTCTTTGCTCATAATTACCTTGGCAATTCAGGGTTTTCTGTGGTTCTATATGAATTTTATGATAGTTTTTCTAAATTCCTATGAAACATGCTATTAAACTTTTTGAAAAGGATTGCATTGAATTTGTAGATAACTTTGGGTATATGGACTTTATAATGATATTAATTCTTCCAATCCTTGAGCAAATGATATTGTTCCATTTATTTGTGTGTTCTTCATTTTCTTTTCACCAACATGTTATAGTCTTCAGAGTACAGGTCTTTCACCTCCTTGGTTAGATTTGTTCGTAAGTATTTTCTTTGTAGCTGTTGTAAATGTGATGTTTTCTTGCTTTCTTTTTCAGATAGTTAATTTTTAGTATATAGAAATGCTACTGATGTTTGTATGTTGATATTGTATCCTGCAACTTTACTGTATTTATTATTTCTAACAGTTTTTTGGTGGAGTCTTTAGGGTTTTACATATGATCATGTCATCAGCAAACAGTGACAAGTTCATGTCTTCCTTTCCTATTTCAGTTCTTTTTATTTCTTTCTCCTACCTAATTGTTTTGTCAAGGACTTCTAGTACTGTATTGAACAGAGGTAGTGAGAGTGTATATCCTTATCTTGTTCCAGATATTAGAGTGAATGATCCTTTTACTGTGTAGTTGAACTTAGTTTGCTAGTATTTTGTTGAGGGTTTTTGCATCCTATGTTCATTATGAATATTGACCTGTAATTTTCTTTTCTTGTTAATGTCCTTGTGTGACTGTAGAATCAGGGTAGTACTGGCCTTGTAAAAAAGAGACTGGAAGTATTCCTTCCTCTTTGATTTTTTGGGGAAGAGCTTGAGAAGGATTGGTATTAGTTCTTTTTCAAATGTTTGGTGGAATAGCAGTGAAGTGGTCCTGTCTTGGCCTTTTCTTTAATGGAAGACTTTAATTACTGCTTTAGTCTTATTACTCATTATTAGTTTTTCAGATTTTCTACTTCTTTATGATTCAGTCTTGGTAGGTTATATATGTCTAAGAATTTATCCATTTTATCTAGGTTATCCAATTTGTTGGCATATAATTGTTCATAGAAGTCTCTTATGATCCTTTGTATTTCTGTGGGATCAGTTGTAATTTAATTTATTTTATTTTATTGTCATTTTTCTTAACTTTTTTTGTTAGTTAACTAAAAATTTGACTGTTTTGTTTATCTTTTCAGAAAATCAACTCTTAGTTTTGTTGATCTTTTTAATTGTTTTTCTAGTCTCTATTTCATTTATTTATGCTCTGATCTTTATTATCTCCTTCCTTCTGCTGACTTTGGACTTGGTTCTTCTTTTTCTAGTTCCTTGAGGAGTAGCAATAAATTGTTTGAGATTTTTTTAAAATGTAGGCATTTATTACTATAAATTCTCTCTTAGAACTGTTTTTGCTGCATTCCTTAAGCTTAGTTTGTTGTGTTTTCATTTTCATTTGTCTCAAGGTATCTTTAAATTTCCCTTTTTATTTCTGTATTTGCCCATTGGGTTTAGGAGCTTGTTGTTTAAGTTCCATGTGTTAGGAATTTTCTGAAATTCCTCCTGTCATTGATTTCTTGTTTCATACGATTGGAAAAGATACTTGATTTAATTTCAGTCTTATTAAATTTGCTAAGGCTTATTTTGTGCTATGTCATGTAATCTTTCTGGAGAGTGTTCTGTGTGTGCTTGAGGAGATTGTGTATTCTGTTGCTGTTGGATGGAATGGTCTACATACATCTGGTAGATCCATTTGGTCTAAAGTGTTGTTCGAGTTGTGTTTTCTTACTAATTTTCTGTCTAGGTAATCTGTTTAGTGTTGAAAGTGGAGTATTTAAATCCCCTCTTAGTATTGTATTGAAATCTCTATCTCTTCCTTCAGGTCCTTTAACATTTGTTTTATATATTTAGACATTCTGGTGTTGGGTGCATATGTATTTACAATTATTATATCCTCTTGGTGAATTGACCCCTTCATCATCAGATAATGATCTTGGTTTGTCTCTTTTTTTCACTTTAGATATGGGTTGGGCTGCCAGCTGGGTTCTACTGTCTAGTGAGGTCCCCCCCAAAAAGCTTTCTTCCTTTTATCTGTGTGTCCACTTTCCTTCCTACCTGTCCCAAGCATATCGTTCACCTACCCCTGGAATATACATATCACAATTTTAAGTTCACAGATATATTCTCAGAATTGGGTGATAATGTTATTTATAAAAAACCGCCATGTACCTTTTGAAAAGATCTCAGGAAAAAGTACTGTCTTAACGTAGAGCAAGCAAGCCCCAAGCTGTGCTATCAGGTGGAACTGCTGGCTGGATACTGTGAATGTTTCTGTTTAGGCTGGTTTCAGAATGTATTTCCTGGCCAGGCAATTCTGCTGTTTGGGGTCTGCAGGTGGACAGGGGTACAGACTGGGCTCTGAGGCTAGGTGGTGGTATTGCCACTCTGAGTGGGACCAGAGGCATGATTGAGAATTGCCTCCCTGTCAGGGTGAAACAATTAGGTAGGATTTGGGCTGAGTTAAATGACTGTTTGGACTTTTATGCCAAGCAGGTCTAACCCCCTAGCTTCTCTAAAATGCAATGTAGCTGCTGTTTGGCTTTCTGGGTCAAGCAATGCTAGTCCCTACCCTTTTCCAAAATGGGTGCATCCCTGCTTGGGAAAGGTTTTGGGGTGTGTTCTGAGGCTGGCTGTGGGAAGTAACTGTATGGGGACTCAAGTTAGGCTGAACTTCCCATTGTGTTTCTGAGGGACACCAGCTCAGCTTTGTGAGTAGACTATACATTTGGCTGTTATCTCCAGTCAGGCACTACTTCTGACAGGAAAACGAAGGTACCACCAACATCTATGTGCTGCTCACTGTGACCTCTGCTTACCTTGTCTACCTGATCTTGGGCAGTGCAGCTGTGACATCACCTACAGTGTTCCCTGTGAGGTGAGACCTGATCTCAACAGCGTACCTGTGCCATTACTACCCTTCCCCTCCCCCCACCTGCCTAGTATTCTCTGTGAAGTGAGACTCGACTGGATTGGGATTCCTTTTACACTTCTTGGAATGGTAGTGAAGCTGGATGACTACCTTTGTTTCTCTTTTCCCCTACAAAAGTTATGGACCCAGGGAAATTCTCTGTATCTGGCATTGTACTGCCTTGCAGGAGCAGGAGGGGATGACACAGTCATACTGAGACTATTCGTACCCTTCTTATTCTGTTTTCATTTAATTCTGTGAACCATGTAGGTGTCTGAGTCTTGTTTTTAATTAACAGGGTTTGTGGTGGTTGCTAGTTGTACTTGCTGTAGTATGGAGTGGGGCTTGAGACTTCCTGTTCTGACACCTTGCTGACATCTCCTCTGGGTCCTCTTTTGTACTTATTTATTTTTTCCTCATATACCTCTCAGGAAAGCTGAGTGACCTTGTACTTACATAGTTTCATGTGTGCAAACCTGAAGTACAGTCATCTCCTGAAATCTGTGGGATTGGTCCCAGGACCTTCCATAGACACCAAAATCCATGGATGCTCACGTCCCTGATATAAAATAGCATAGTGCAATATTTGCATATATCCTATATGCATCCCTCTATAAGCTTTAAATTATGTCTTTATTATAAAATCAAATACAATGTAAATGCTGTATTAATAGTTGTGGTACTGTATTTTCTATTTGTATTATTTTATATTGTTGTATTGTTATTGTTTTTTCCCAAATATTTTTATATAAGATTGGCTGAATACACAGATGCAGAACCCACAGATACAGAGAGCTGACTCTACCTGTTTTTTTTCTTTTACATTTAACTTTATTCTGTCTCTTAGGTTTTTTTTTTTTTGTAATTCACATATGATACAATTCACCCACTTAAAGTCAGAGTTGTACAGTTATCACCTCAATTAATTTTAGAACATCTTCAACACCCCAAAAGAAACTCCTAGTCTTTCCCTATTAATACCCCTCCTACTGGATAAAAAAAGATATGGCATATATACATGATGGAACATTATGCAGCCACAAAAAGGAATAAATTATGAACTTTGCAGCAGCTTGAATGGATTTGTAGTCTATCACACTCAGTGATCCATCACAGAAACAAAGAACTGAGTACCACATTTTCTCACTCCATAAATGGACCCTGAGCATTTATCATAGTACTGTAAGAAAGGGATTGGCAGTAGTGGGTCACTACCAGAGGAGGTGGCAGGTGGGAGTGTATAACATTAATAAGGGTACCTGATCCCAAACCAGGTGAAGTGAGGACCAATGGGAGGTCCATACTTCACCTGTACAATGATCACTTATGTATCTAACCCTGAATTATACCCCACATCTTTAAAATAAATAATTAAAAAAACCCTCTTACTCTCAGCACTAGTCAATTGTTAGTCTGCCTTCTTTCTTTTTTTTTTTTTTTTGAGTTGGAGTCTCACTCTGTCACCCAGACTGGAGTGCAGTGGCCGGTTGCGGTCACTGCAGCCTTGACCTGCTGGGCTCCAGCGATCCTTCTGCCTCAGCCCTTCCAAGTAGCCAGAATTACAGGCATGCGCTACCATGCCCGGCTGATTTTTTGATTTATGGTAGAGATGAGGGCTTACCAAGTTGCCCAGGTGGGTCTTGAACCCATGGGCTCAGGCAATCCACTCACCTCAGCCTCCCAAAGGCGTGGGATTACAAGCTGAGCCACCGAGCCCGGCTAGTCTACCTTCTTTTTTTATAGATTTTTCTATTCTTGATATTTCATATAAATGCAGTCATATATTCTGTGGTCCTTTGTGACTGACCTCTCACTTAGCATAATGTTTTCAAGGTTTTTTCATGTTGCAGAGCATATTAATAATATCTATTAGTTGTAATGTAAAAATATTAAATTTTACTTAACCATAAAGAAGACTTGATCCTCCAGGAAGGTAAAACAAAAACAAAAACAAAAACAAAAACCCCTCTTTCTTCTTTTGATCTATGTGTCTACTTTCCTTCCTACTTGTCCCAAGCATATCATTCACCTACCTCTGGAATATACATATCATAGTTTTAGGTTCACAGTTATATTATCAGAAATTGGCGTTAATGTTACCTATAAAAATAATCAAAACAGCCTGGTATTGGTACAAGAACAGGCATATGGACCAATGGAACAGGATAGAGATTCCGGAAGCAAAACCTTAATTTCTCAATCAACTCATCTGTGGCAAATCCTCCAGCAACAACCACTGGGGAGAGAAGAACCTATTCAGTAAATGGTGCTGGGAAAACTGGTTGACCACATGCAGAAGGTTGAAACAAGACCCCTACCTATTACCATACAAAAAATCAACTCTAAATGAATCAAAGACCTAAGCATAAAACTTCAAACTACAAGAAGCTTAAAAAATGCAGGAGGCACCCTTATGGAAATTGAAACTGGCAACCAATTCCTGATCAAAATTCCAAGTGTCCATGCCATAAGAGATAAGATAGACAAGATAGATAAGATAGATGCTGGCAAGTGGGACCTCATCAAACTGAAAAGCTTCTACAAAGCCAAAGAAACCATCAAGAGAGCAGAGAGACAGCCCACAGACTGGGAAAAAATATTTGCCAACTGTATATCTGACAAAGGTCTAACATCTAGGATCTACAAGGAACTCAAACACATTGAAAGGAAAAAAACAAACAGCCCCCCCTTTAAAAAGTGGACAAAAGACATGAATAGACATTTCTCAGAAGAAGATATATGGGCAGCCAACAAACACATGAAAAAATGCTCAGCCTCACTCACCATCAGAGAAATGCAAATCAAAACCACATTGAAATACCACCTAACCCCAGTAAGAATGGCAATCATCAATCAAACAAACAGCAACAGATGCTGGCAAGGATGTGGAGAAAAAGGAATGCTTCTATACTGCTGGTGGGAATGCAAACTATTTCAACCTCTTTGGAAAACAGTGTGGCAATTTCTAAAAGAATTAGGCATTGACAGCAATCTCCCCTACTGGGAATATACCCAGAGGAACTCAAATTATTCTTCAAAAAAGATATCTGCGCATGCATGTTTATTTCAGCATTATTCACAATAGCAAAAACATGGAACCAACTGTGCTGCCCATCGAAACTGGACTGGATTAAAAAAATGTGGTACTTATACACAATGGAATATTACACAGCCATAAAGAAGGACAAACATAAGGACTTTACAGCAACTTGGGTGGATTTAGAGTCTATCATACTCAGCGACCTATCACAGAAACAAAGAACTCAGTAACACATGTTCTCACTCATAAGTGGACCCTGAACAATTACCAAATACTCTAAGAAAGGGATTGGCAGTAGCGGGATACTGCTGGGGTGGGGATGTTGGGGGAACAACATCAGTAAGGGCACCTGATCTCAAACCAGGCAAAGTGGGGACCAAAGTGAGGCCCAAACTTTACCTGTTTGGTGACCACTTGGATACCTAATCCTGAATTGTACCCCATATCTTTAAAATAAAAAATGAAAATCTCCACATGTCTTTTAAAAAGATCTCAGGAAAAACCACTGTCTTAACTTAGAGTGAACAAGCCCCAAGATCTCAGCAACTGCCTGCATTTGCTCCAGGTAGGGTAGGGGCAAGTAGAGGCCCCAGTGGAGAACAAGATTGGCTTGACCATGTGTTTCCGGGCCGGTTATAGATTTGCTTTAAGAGGAGTCCCAGAACAATCCCTTCAGCTGATACCACCAAGGATTGACTCTCCTGTATAAAAGTGATACTAGTTACAGTTGTAAGTGAACCTTTTATTGGCTATGTTAATTAAAGGCTACATAAGGATTCCATGTAGTATTATATTTGTATCACTTCGTTTCCTAAGTTTGATTACACATTACCTAACAAATATGTGTCCATATCAGCTTATTCTTCTTGGTTCCCCTCTTGGACATCTTGCTGGGGATAGAAAGCTGGTCTTGCTCGTCATTGCATTCCTGCTTCCTTAGGTAGGCAAAACACTACCATCGTTAAATGCTTATCACAGTGAATTTCAGGTTGCTGCTTGACACATTCAAGTTTATAGAAATGATGCTTGTTTATATTCTTCATTATTATAGATGGATGAGTGATTACACACATATTGGTCAAACGTGGATAATTTATTTAAAAAGAAATTACTCATGTTTGGGCTTATATAGTGGAAGTACAAAGATTTTTAAGTTGTATTTCAATTCTGCAGTTAAGAGTTTGAAGGATGTACTCTTTTTGTTTGTTTTCCTCAATTATTAGGTGTTTTGTCAGTTTTTAGAACATAGATATTTTATATATCACTGATGTCTTTTAACAGTCAAGCATTTCAGTGTAAGTTGTCACTGTATTTAAAATCAGTAGGGAGGTGAGTGGATTGCCTGAGCCGACAGGTTCGAGACCCGCCTGGGCAACTTGGCGAGACCTCATCTCTACAATGAATCAAAAAATTAGCCGGGTGTGGTAGCGTGCGCCTGTAGTTCCAGCTACTTGGAAGGCTGAGGTGGAAGGATTGCCGGACCCCAGCAGGTCGAGGCTGCGGTGGCCGGGAGCGGCCACTGCACTCCAGTCTGGGTGACAGTGAGACTCCAACTCAAAAAAAAAAAAAAATCAGTAAAGAAGGCCCTGGTTGGCCCAGGAATGTGGCTGTGTCCCTGCAGCCCAACCTGTTGGTTCACCACATAAATTACCTAGTTGTTTATTTCGCTTCCCAGGGTCCTTGAAGAAGCAGGGATCTGAGAGTCCTGACTTAGTGTGGAGTTAGGAGGAGGATGGATCCTGGGCGCACGCCCCAGAGAAACACCAGTAATAATTATTTGCATTTGTGCACTGCGTGTGCCCTACTCTCTTAATCCCTGCAGCAATCCTAGAAGGCGGTGTCTTCTGTTGTCTTCATTTTACTAGGAAACCGAGGCTCAGAGAGGTCTAGCTCTTCCTAAGTTATCCAGCTGGTAAGAGGCAAATTGAGATTCTCACTGTGGTCCAATTTCATGGTATTTGACATAGCATCAGGGACAAATTCACTTTGTTTCTTAGAAGGGAAGAGTTAAAGGTGTTCATCTCTGTTAGACACCTGGGAGTCAGAACCTTTGAACAAGGCAGTTTCTACTGTTGAGCATCACCTCCTGATGGGTTGGGCTGAACTCAGTTAAAAATGTCTACTATACTTACCCTTGTTCCATTTACAGCAGTGGTTCCAGCCTGGCCTACTATAGGTACTCAGTAAGTGTTTGTGAAATGTGAACATGTAATTTACTAAATGAATACATAAGAAAAAAAGTAGACAGGGATTATTGGAGTTTCACTTGCTCATAATTTTAAAGTATACAGGCTTGATAAATGTTTATTTCTAAATGGTTAAAGTGCTCTTGATTTGGGTTCACAGTATCAGTATAATAATAATATAGTGTAATAACATGACTTTCTATTACATAGTTTTATCTTTTAATTGCATAATCTCTAGGTTATTTCCTCCCACCTTTTAAAAAAATAGAATAGGAAAGTGAAACCCAGAAAAATGACTTTACTTTAGAGTCTATAGACCTTAGAGTATACAATCAAGCAGCTACAGAAGCAAGCCCTGAATGTAGGTTTTATTATTTTAAGTGGAGAAATCTTTCTTGATAGCATGCTGTCTCTGTCGCTACTACTGTTTGCTAGTTATAGTTTTTTTTTTCAGAAGAAGTAGAAATAGTTTCTGTGCTCAACTTTTCTAATGAATTAAACATAGAAAATTAAAAATAATAAAACTTAAAACTATGCTTACTGTATTAGTAATTACTTAGTGATACTTAGTAGATAATAGAATAGTATATAAATGCAAATCTCGAGGTCTAAAATTTTAATGTAATGTTTTGATGAATGTTTTATCATTTGCTTGATTTCAAGCATTAAAAGTTAAATAAGACTATAAACACATGAATGTGGGCACTTTTTGTTTTCTTTCCCAGACAGATATTGATTATGTACGTGGTGTCGTAGCCAACCTGGAGAGAGAGTAAGTCCTTCTTCAGTATATACCTGCAAATATTTTGGTCACTATTATATCTTGGCTTTCGGTTAAAAAAAAAAAGTCTTCCTTGATAGTTTGTTTCTCTGTGAAGTTCATTGTTTATTAGACCCCGTATCTTTGGTATTTCACTTTGTCATAAAAAAATATATATATATTATATATATGTATATATATATAGGTGATTAGATAAATTGATGTGTTTCATTATAGAAAATACTTGAGTATCATATGTACATAACACTATCATATAAACTATAGCCTTAATCTTGAAGTCAGAGAATATAGAGAGTCATATGATATTATCTAAGTCTTTCACACTGTGTTTACCAGGCAAACTTTTTCCGCTCTCACGGCAGATATTTGTGTAAAAATTTCGGGCCTTAATGTAAACTACATCTTAATCTGTTCTATTCTGCAAAGATTGAGTACTGGTTTACCACGAGCAAGGCACATAGCAGGCAACAAATGGAAAGTTTATACATTTCAAGTATTATTGCTTTTTACAATATTGCCTTAGTAGTTATAATGGTAATATTATGAGAATTAGTCTTGAATGTAGGTTTCTTCATTGAATTGTATCTGTTAGCCAGGCTCGGTGGCTCAGCCTGAAATCCTGCGCTTTGGGAGGCTGAGGTGAGTGGATTGCCTGAACCCGTGAGTTCGAGAGCCGCCTGGGCAACTTGGCGAGACCTCATCTCTACAATGAATCAAAAAATCAGCCGGGCGTGGTGGCGCGCGCCTGTAGTTCCAGCTACTTGGAAGG